>NC_134484.1:316097680-316397680 GCF_040206685.1 Ascaphus truei
GTCTACACATCATTGTGACACATGTCAAACTCCAAAAGAAAAATTGTATGTAACCATATTGCACTAGCTATTGGCTATCGACATAGTAGGTTTATTGTTTATGCATAACCAAAAATAGCATGTACAGAAAATATAGATTTAGTACACATTATTCCCTCACGTACACACAACACCTTTTAGTGGTAAGAAGTAGAATACAACCTGTTGATGAATGACATACTGTCGCGGCCGAGTTTATTCGAGCATTTGCCCGGTCTCGGCCGCGACAGTAACCTGGCGCGCGCCGGGATGTCCCGGGCGCGCGCCGAAGCCTCGGAGGAGAGGCCCGCCGATCGGGGCTTCCCCCTCTCCTCTCCAGGTCCGCCAGGTCCCCCGAAACCCCCTGCCGCCGTCCCCCACATCGCGGGACACCAGGGCTCCCTCGGAGAGCCATGGACACGCGTTCAGGGGGCGCAGGCACCCGATGACGCGTGACCGCGCATCGGTGACGCGCGGCACGCCGAGGGGATGCCACTAGCAAGCCGGGAAATCTCCCGGCTTGCGGAACTGGCCGCACTCTAATAAAGTGTGCCGCCAGTGTACCGGTGCCACATGCAATTGTCCACACAGCAGAGAACAGAAAGGTGGGAAAACCATATTCATCTGTTTCCTAAGTGAATGGTATTTGGACACATGTATTTATCATTACAATTAATTAATACATCTATGTAGTACTATGAACATATATGTATTTGCTTACATGAAAAATATGTGTTTATCACATTACAACGTGTCTCCACACCACAGGCTGTTTGCTCAGTGTCAGCTGGTAAATTTACGGGATGCTCCTCCTCCAAGCCCTCACGTATGTCGGTTTCTAAATTAATGCAGAGTGCCAGATTGTGCAAAATGCAACATGCAATTACAATATCTGACACTTTAGCAGGCTTATATTGAAGTGCCCCACCAGTTCTATCTAAACACCTGAATCTTGTTTTCAGAAGCCAAAATGTCCTCTCTATGACGGATCGTGTAGATATATGTGCAACATTATACCTCTCCTCTGCTTCAGATTGAGGGTTTGCCACCGGGGTCAACAGCCACAGCCTAATTCCGTATCCTGAGTCACTTATAATCCATCGTGCACAAATATGAAACAATTTGTGTTAACATAATTACATACAACAGTTCATAGAAAAGCAAGAGTTGTTTGTTAACACATCATAAAATGTACTCACCCACCAGCCAACCAGGTCCAAAAAAGCCTTGTTCGAAAGCATGGAAGAATGATGAGTTTCTCAGGATAGAGGAATCGTGACTGGAAACAGGGAATTTGGTTACCACATGCATAATCTTCATCGTGGCATCGCATACCACCTGTACATTCAGGGAATGGTAGTGCTTACGATTGCGGTAAGCATGCCCACTCTGACTTGGCGGGATCAAAGCAACATGGGTGCAATCTATTGCACCCTTCACACGCGGTATCCCGGCAATGGCATAAAAGCCATTCCTCACTTCCAGCCACTCTGTGTGCTCTGTAGGAAAATGAATATAATTCCTAGAGCGTCTATTCAGTGCACATAGAAACTGGGTAAAGGCCCACGAGAATGTAGATTGCGAGACCCCACCCACTATGCCCACAGTTGTCTGGAATGACGCGGAAGCAAGATAATGAAATGAGCACAGCATTTTAACAAGCACAGGGACTGCACGACCTCTGGCTGTCACAAAATCTAAATCTACCCGTATCTCTTCATAAAGAGATAAGATTGATGCTGAACTCAAACGATACCGACTTATGATCTCCTCCTCACTCATCCCATCTAACATGGTTCTCTCCCTGTACAAACATGGACGAGGCACAACTTCTCTCCTCTCTCTTCTCCTCTCATCTCCTAGCCCTCTCCCTCGCCCTCTCCCTCTCTGCATCCCTGTCCCTTCCTTGCACTGTGACATCCTGTCCCTCAGCTAGCCTCTCCTCCAATAGAATCTTCCTCCGTCTCATGAACAATCGTATCATTTTCAGGTCTGTAGCTGTCAATGCGCAGGTAATTGCCCTCCATTAAATACCTATGTGATGATATCACGTGACTCGATGAAGTGCAAGGTGTTACATTAATATATCCAAGTTGTTAACTCCAAACGGGTATCCAGTACGAATTAAAAGGATTATTTGTGTGTTCACCAGGCAGTCATGATATTTTACAATGATGTAACGTTAAGCTTTGTACAACAATTTATTCGCAATTATTTATGGAATGTGTAATGCATGTACCACTTCTGAACGCAACACTCAGTCATCTCATTAGGATACAACCATGACATTGACGTTGAAAAACTACGTTGCAACATGTCTAATTTCGCGTGTTATTGCCACATGTTCACATGAACTAATTCTAATGTGCATATGCATAATTTAATGCCTTCAGGATACTTGCTATTGATTATGTTTCAATCGTCTAAAAATGAGTAACTATTATAGATCTGTGTATAACGTAGCATGAAGTGATTATAATGCATCGTGTACAATGTAAACATGCAATGTTATTGCGTGTCCAATTGTGGTCGTCATAAAAAGAGGGAGGTCACAAACTACATGTAAACATGAAAACAAACAGCTAAATTTACATTTGATCATGCGTTACACATTTAAAGCATTCTCTAATGTATACCAACATTACTATACGCTGGATCTGTTAGATGTGTGAAATCTGTTACATCATATAATAATTTGAAGCACACTTAAGTAACATGTTTCATATTATGTGACCTCTTCCTTTAAGAGTTTACTATAGGAGTTTCCCTTGACACATCATAACATTAAGACTAATGTGACATGCAAAACATCACAACATAGACAAGTACAATGTTCTGCCAATAATAAACGTAAGCGGTGACACGATGAAGTGAATCACATCGACACTGTAATGCCAAGCACATTTTTATTAGGAGCAATAGAACGTAAACACTCCTATAAAGTTATAAGTCCCAGCTCCATTAATGTAGAGATGAGCTTTTTTTTCTAAATGCCGTCCTGGCAACCTTGCCGATCCTTCTCCCCTCCAACTTGCCAATTTTAGTTGGCGGGACAAATTGGCGTAGAAATCTCAATTTTTGAGTGCCGATCAGCACCGATAAGCTGATCGGGGCTACTAGAATGCAGCCGATTTCAAAAAGTGCCGAAAAGTGCCAATAAGTGGGTTATCGGCAGCCGCATGCCGATAAATTTTTATCGGGAAGACAAAATGCCGATTTTGACCACTTATCGGCGCTTACTGAATCTCAAATGCAATTTTGGCAGGAAAATGCCCATAAAAGCCTTATCGGCACTTACTGCATGATGCCCTAATACGCTATTAGCCTTAGTAAGGGACCAAATGAGCTATGATTTTTTTCTGCTAAAATTAAAATGATATCACTATAGCCATATTTTTTAAAGTTTGGTTATAGTCTATTTTTACTTCTGAATTGATTATCCCCTCAACATATTAAGTAAACACAAAGATTTTCTGTTGATTCCAGAAATATTTATGAATCTCATTGATTTTTTTCACAAAGGGTGATCTGAGGATAAGACTGATTGGGGTAGGTAAGTAAAATGTTTGGCCTGGATTTACTTTGCAGGTTATAAGGATCTGTCCCTCTAGAGATACAAACCCTCTCTTATTATTGCTTGCATGTTATTCATGGACTACAGTATGATTTAGGGAAAAGAGATCTGCCTGCAGAGACATAAGTACCAATCTTCTCTCACTCAGGTAATTGTATAATCTAAACTGTTTTCAAAAAGGATTTTGCAGAAATCTTACTTAAATCAATGAAAATGTCAGAACCCATATATTTGTGATATTTTTTGTTTTGTATGCTTATTTCTGTTCCTTCCATAAATAAATCTAGTTCTTTGAGCATTTCACAGTGATGTGTGTTGTAGTTACATTGTAGGACAAAGCAGCATATCGAGTTGTAGAGGTTGTCTTGTTTTCTAAGGTTAATTTCAGGTGCTATACCATATACTATGTCCCTATAGCCTAATTGGCATTAGCATTTTCTGTGCGATGCGCCTTCTGACCAATTGACTTGGGATTCATTTGTTCCTATAAAATAAACCTAGTTTGGTATTGGTTTTGGATATCAGGGTATCAATGTGCAATCCAAATGTTAAATTTGAGTCAAACCATACCTGGATGCCCAGATATTTAAAACAAGTGACAGGGGCTATAATGGTGTTAGGGTTTGGTTCTAATCTGTTGTTTCGTCATTGGTGATTTTAGAAATATAGCTTTGGTCCCAAATACAATTGTTAGTCTTCTCAGTGTTTAAAAACGGTTTGTTTTGGGTAATCCAGTTTTTACGTCTCGAAAATCCGATTGAAGTACGTGTCCAGGTTTGTGTCATCCGCATACATGCCGTAAGTAGATCATTAATGAAAACTGTAAAGCATAGGGGTCCCAGAACAGAGTGTTGTGGGACACCACAGGTGACATCCAAGGGGTTGGAGATAGAGCCCAAGACACACAAATTGGGATCTACACGATAGGTAGGAGTGAAACCAGTTTAAAGTAGGTTCCCCTATTCTAGAGCAATAATGTGATCAACAGTTTTAAAAGCCTTTACAAAATCTAGGAATATTGCACCAGTAAGTAGTCCCAGATCTAATTCACACTGGATCTAATGGCAAACTTTTAGGAGGATAGTTACCGTGGAGTGGCTTGGTCAAAAGCCAGATTGGAGTTGGCTAAGGAAATGTGTCTTGGTATAGAAATTGCTTAATTGGGAGTGAACACATTTTTTCCATGACTTTGGATATTATTGGGAGAAGAGAGATTGGCTTGTTGTTTGAGACAGTTTTTATGTCCACACTTTTGAAGATACGGATAAATCTTGAAGTTTTCCAGGTATTTGGGATATGGCCTGTAGACAAACTAGAGGTGATTAGGGAAGCAAGAGGTGTGGCAATGGCTGGGGCACCAAGTCATAGAAACTTTGATTCAGTAGGTCAGGTCCACATTGGCTGCTTAGTTTTAATTTGAGAAGCGTTTGTGTAATCTCCTCTTCAGATACTGGGAAAAATTGAAAATTGTGGGCACTCTTGGGAGAGGGTGGGGCTATATGGGTTCTTACAGATTGAGCCTCATGTTTTTAGTTTGGGTTATGCTTTTCTAATAGGGAAGTTGCACACCACAAAGTATTCATTGAATGTGTTTGCAATGTCAGTGGGATTTATCAGAGTAATATCATTCTTTTTTAAATTGGATGGTTGTTTATGGCTAGAAGGCTGGAATATATTGTTGATGAGCTTTCAGAAGTTTGCTGGATTTTATGTATTTTGGTGAAGGTTGTCATATTGGGCTTTTGATTGTCTTGTTTGCCTTGTGCATGTACTGTATTCTACAAGCATCTGTTGTTTTTAAGATGCTTGTTACTTTGTAGCTTTTCTCATTTCTCAAATAGCCAACCTGCTGTTGTATTAATTGATATTAATTGATATTTGTCAGAATTTAATTTTAGTCCATGTATTTAAAAGCTTCCAGATTTTTATCAGATTTGCAATATTCTCTTTTCTGGTAACAGTTGAAATGAAAATGTCATCCACATACTGAATGACGTTATTTAGCATTTTATGGAAATGGAAAGACAGTCCAACAGTACTAATGACCATTAAAGGAGAATAATGTGTGGTTTTCACTGTTCGCTTCAATTTAAATGGTCCACTATCCAGTACCCATTTGCAGCATCTAAAGCGCTAAATCCACACTTTCTCAGGGGTCAATTTACCTATAAATTTGGATAAGATGCAACAATTAGAGCTGTACAGAATGCAGATCCATTACATGTTTTCGATAATCAATGGTCAAACGGTATGTACTGTCAGGTTGAAAACTGGCCAAATTGGAGATGATCCGGCAGTCCCTTATGACACCTCATTCCTGTAACAGGTTAATAATTTGAACAAGATCCTTTTCTCCTTTCTTTGGAAGAGGGTACTGTTTAACATACAGTATGGATTGTCCACGCCATCTAGTGTCACAATCATGTCAGTTTTGCATGTACTGTTCAGTATCTAAGATGTCTGTAGCCCAAATATGTCTTCTTTGCTCCCACTAATCTTCTATCTCATTAGGGGCGATTGGCATGTTTATTTTTAATTCTTTTTATTGCTCCTGGTCTGTAGTATCTTTCACTGGTCTACAATGAATCCTAATCTTTTAGTGTCAGGACCACCAAGAATTGACATTGCATTAGTCTGTAAGTGTACCTTGGCGCAGAGCACTTTGTTACCCACCCGAATTTTTCTTGGTTCTACATACACCTCTGTGGGAAGACCTGTGAAGCCTACGGTTTTAGAACAAACATAATTGTTTGTAATTGCTAGTCCTGGCATCAGTGTTGTCCCAGCCCCTGTATCAAAAAGTGTGTTAATTATCTCTTGATCCAACCATACACAGCATGTAGGTTGTCCCACTGATCCAAATCCAGGGGTACTCTTAAGCCATGAAGTATAAGAAGGGAAAATACATCCCTAATTGACTCTCTGAGTCGGCACCACCTCTTCGGGATCCTTAGTTAATTCAGCACAAGGAGTCAATTTTGCATCTTTCAGCTGATCACGTAAAATCCTTTCGCTCTTGTTTGAGCTTTGAAAATGGAACCCATTCCTCATTCTTTCCCTCACCCTTACCTCTTGTATGACCTCTTTCTCTGTCCCCATACCTGTTTCCTTCAAATCTCCACCTGTTGTCACTATTCTAATCTTTCACACACAGATTTGGAGTGTGTAAAGTGGCAACTTGTATCCACTTCTTTAATTTGTTAGGAGGTATGTAGCCATGCATAATAATGGACTGCAGACATCTTCCCTGTTGGCAGTAAGCCCTGGTAAGTACAGGCTTTCCAGCGAGTAGTTATGGAGGTTTTCCCTCACACCCTGGTGAGGTGCCCTATGTATGGATGGGAGTGGCTGCATGCTCTGAGTCCCTGGATGGTGACATCAGAGATGTGCCTGCCCCCTGAGGTATATAAGGCACAACACTGTCAGTTAGTTGTTGTTGTTGCTAAAGAGTTGGCTCCTGTAAAAGGGATTGCGAACAGCTTTGTGACCCTAGTGCCGGAACTAAGGGCCAGAGTTAACCGATCAAGCCTGTCAAGGCCACACTGTGTCCAGGGACCTGACGCAGGGGTGATCTCCCTACGGGGAGAGGGGATCCCACTCCAAAGAGGAGGGCAGTACCTGGCAAAGGGAAAGCACGGCGGAATGTGCGGCTAAAGCCGAGAGCTGCATGGGGCAGTCTACAACAATCAGATCATCAATAAAGGTGCCCTTGTTAAAGATACCCCCACTGTGTGAGTGTGAGATTACTCGACAGTGGCTGAGACCACCACAAAGGAGTTCCTCACCAGGACCATCTCCCTGCGGAAGCACAGATCCTGATGAGGTGGAGGTGCTGCACATGATGTAAGTTGGACTCACACCCACTACCTCAGCTACCTGTTCTGATGACATCCCCTAATACCATCAAGCGGGAGTCTCAGGAGTCCTGTTACTTGCAGGTGCACCACCATACACGATCACGTAATGGGGACCGGTTAGACCACACGGGCCAATGTGAGATTGGGTGGGTCAGACAGAAGGGAATACCCGTTACATTTGGAGGAGCTGCTGAGATACCTATCAACAGGACAGGCTTTTGCTAGGCACACACTAGGAAACAGGGAGAGTGTCTGCTGCCACTTTGTGCTGCGTGGGACAGAGCCAGGGGTAGTTGAGGAGCTGCTGGAGCTGCAGACCGCACAGACGCCTTGGGATCCTGCAAGGGGTTAGTAGGTCTGGAGAGGGGGGCTATTGCTGTTCTAGTCACCTTGAGGAAGCGCTAGTGGGGGACGCCGGAAGGGGTAAACTGGTAACTTAGAGCAGGAATTCTGGAAGGGTCAGCGCTAGGCTAGCCAACAGTAGGTAGACGCCCAAGTACTGCATGATAGAGCCAGAGTACTCTAGTCTCCATTCCAGATCACTTACCAAGAGAGGAGCACAGACTGGGAGGAAGGAGAAACAGTAGACACTGAGAGAGTGAGCCTAGCCTGAGGTAGTGCAAACACGAGTCAGATCTATGTTAGGTATACAAGGTGGTGCACAAGGCATTTTTATTGTACTGATGTGGTAGCTGCCCCGCAGAGCGGAGCTCCATGTACATGAATCCTATATTCAGCTATCGAGAAAGAACCGCAAGAATGGAGGATCTGCAATGCGCAGAAGGTCCAGAATGGCGGACAGAGGCCGAGGAAGAAATCGCACCTGTTCTGTGCGAGTATGAGGAACAAGCTACAGAAGAGACTTTTGTGAGCTTGTTATGGAATGGCGTGAAAGCTGCGGCTGCGCCGTGTTTGTCCTGTTTATGCCCTTGGGAAAGTAACCCAGAGGACAGTGAGGACGACAGCATTGTGAGATGGGAGGAACGAAATGGACTTGCTTATCATTCGATACACAAACAATCAAATGCTACCTCAAATGTGATGCAAAAAGACAATATGAACCAAGAGGGCGGTTCCCGCGTTCCCGGGACACCGCGTGGGCCAGCTGCAGAAGGTCTTGCAACTTGGCAGTTTGCTAATTGTTGGCCAGGATTGGCGCCAACGAGAAGACCCCACCCTGTTGAGGAGTTTGGCGCGAAAGCTGGAGCCGCGCCCTCATGGACTATGACTCACTCCACCCCTGTGCTGGGTCAGCCTACAAGTCTACGAGACCTCCCCCTAGTTTCAACCAGGGGGAGTGGTTTACAGTTCCACTGGATGACGATGGAGAAGGTAGGAGGAGGGGTTGCCAGCCCAGCCCCTGCACTCCAGTTGCGAAGAGCCATTGACCAGTACAGACCTCTGAAGCGAGTTCCTCCACTGGTAAATATGGCTGGGGTCTCTGAGAAAGTGGAACAGAGTCCCTTGATTACAACACATCCCTACTCGGCTCCAGGAGGCTTCCTGATCCACGGAGTCGAGTGTCTCCCGTACTGCGCCAACCGAGCAGCGGAGTCCCACTGCCGTGGTGACTAGTGGGTCGGACGTAGGTCGATCCACCCCAACCCTGCGCAGTGCTACCCCAAAGCCGTGCTTATCGCAGGCTCCGGGGGTGGTGGTGATTAAAGAGAAGCGCAGCCAGGCCCAGACGGGATCGTGCCGGAGCAGGGCATTGCCAGATGTCCTGGTGGAGTAAGAGGTCTCGATTGGGGACCCAACCCAAGATGGCGGCGAGGCACATGTGTACACGGAGATGATTTCCGGTGACCAGAGCGGGGTCGACTGGGAAATGATCGCGCCTCTGCGGTCGAGCAGCGGAAGCCGGTCGCCTACGTCGAGGAGGAATGGGTGCTCGAGTCGGAGGGTGAAGAGTTCTTCCACTGGTGAAGAGGAGAGACTTTGTTGTGGAGCGGAGTCAGGTATTGCCAAGGAGCAGGTCGTAACCCTGCCGATGCCTACCTCCCGGTCCCATCCCCAAACCCCGTCCACTCCCAAAGTTAGCCCCAAGGCCCTAGATAAAGTCTCTGCCCCAGTCGTTTTCACGTTTGGGTCAACGTCTAGTCTAGGGATATCAGGGGAGTCCCGGGGCCCTTCTGAGGAACGGACTGGAAGCCTGGACTGGGGAATGACGTCCGATGATGGATCGGTGGGAGGTGGGAGGATTTCCCGACAAGTGTCGGTGTCTAGTGACTGCCCTAGTGCATTGAGGGTAACCATTGGGGATAAGTCACAGCGCCGGGGAATTGCTGCTCCCTCTGAGGGTACTTCGGGGGTATCTTCTGGTGGGCCCGAGGAAGAGGAGGAACCCCTAGAATCTGGGCAGGAGGAGCTCATAGAGACCAGATGGTGGGCGCCCCTTTTTGAGGGATATGTAGCGTGGCTTGACCGCACCCGATTCATTCTAGAAAGGGATGGGGTGGTGGATCATTGGTGGGAAACAGGGGAGTTCGATGACGACGCTTTCCTTACCGAGTTGCGAACGAGGTGGGGTAAGATTAAGGTAGGTTATATTACACCCAAGGGTCCCGTGGGGTTAGAGGATCCCGTGGAAACAGACGAGCCCCTGTCATGGGTGTTGCCGGGGAGGGTGGGATACGCTAGGTTGACCCGGGCATGCCGAGCTGAGCGAGCCATAGCAGCTAAATATAAGAGGTCTCATGGGCTTGAGTCCCCTTATGTCCCCGAACCTCTGATGAGGGAGATAGAAGACAACCGGGAAAGGTGGCTCCGAGCTGACATTGAATACTATATTGTCAACAAAGGGGGTGCCATTACGGGAGATCAGGCCGAGCAGCGAGTTGCTCAGTTAATGCGGGTTTGGAAGATTGGGCGCAGTGTCTACATGCATAAAGTTGTATACTGTAATGAGCGAGGCCTGCTCCGGGAGCATAGCGTTACGGTGACCAATGCTGCGGGAAGGGAGGTGAAAAAGCCCGACCCTAGACACTATTATTAAATTGCGCAATAGAGTGTCTGTGGTTAGTCAGGCGCTCCCTGCTGGTCAGTGAGCGTAATATTATAGCATTATTATGTGAATGTAATGATGTTTGACAATTTATTTGTGTGTTCTTTTGCAGTGTTTCCTGGCGCAAGGTACACCAAATTTAGGTCCCAGCTCGGCCGGTGGGGATTCACCAGGGGGAGTATGTAGCCATGCATAATAATGGACTGCAGACATCTTCCCTGTTGGCAGTAAGCCCTGGTAAGTACAGGCTTGCCAGCAGTAGTTATGGAGGTTTTCCCTCACACTCTGGTGAGGTTCCCTATGTATGGATGGGAGTGGCTGCATGCTCTGAGTCCCTGGATGGGGACATCAGAGATGTGCCTGCCCCCTGAGGTATATAAGGCACAACACTGTCAGTTAGTTGTTGTTGTTGCTAAAGAGTTGGCTCCTGTAAAAGGGATTGCGGGACAGCTTTGTGACCCTAGTGCCGTAACTAAGGGCCAGAGTTAACCGATCAAGCCTGTCAAGGCCACACTGTGTCCAGGGACCTGGCGCAGGGGTGATCTCCCTACAGGGAGAGGGGATCCCACTCCAAAGAGGGGGGCAGTACCTGGCAAAGGGACAGCACGGCGGAATGTGCGGCTAAAGCCGAGAGCTGCATGGGGCAGTCTACAACAATCAGATCATCAATAAAGATGCCCTTGTTAAAGATACCCCCACTGTGTGAGTGTGAGATTACTCAACAGTGGCTGAGACCACCACAAAGGAGTTCCTCACCAGGACCATTTCCCTGTGGAAGCACAGATCCTGATGAGGTGGAGGCGCTGCACATGATGTAAGTTGGACTCACACCCACTACCTCAGCTACTTGTTCTGATGACATCCCCTAATACCATCAAGCGGGAGACTCAGGAGTCCTGTTACTTGCAGGTGCACCACCATACACGATCACGTAATGGGGACCGGTTAGACCACACGGGCCAATGTGAGATTGGGTGGGTCAGACAGGAGGGAATACCCGTTACAGGTAAATAAAACTCCATTCCCTCTTTGGGTACCTCCCAATCTATTGCAAAACTTTCTATTGTTGTTTAACTTCTGAAGAGTCTTCACTAGTTTTTATTCACTCTCATCCAGCTTGTCCTGTAAGACTGTGTGGGTGGCAGCCTGAGCCAACACCCTATTCTAATCAAGGCTATCCCCTTTTTTAACCATGACCATAGTTAATTCTGCAATTGTCCCCACCATTTCCTCAACCTGTCGGGACAACATACACCTACCTAACTTATGCTTCTCACATTTAATTTTTACAGTTAGTTATAGCAGACATCCGAACATCTGCCATCTCATCAACATTTCTCCATTCCAATAGCCCTTCATCACTGACAGACAGGTCATGTATTACAATTGCAAACTCAGTAGTACACCATCACTCAACTCTATCCTGATAGATAGTATCTCTAGGTTGCGATCCTTGGTCAACTATCGTGAACGTTTTAAAAAAATATAAAAATTTACCAATTCCTCATGATCCAGCGACGCAGTTGGAAATATTTGTTCAAACAATCTTTTACTACTTAGATTAGTTACTACCAGAGCCGCCAACAGAAATTGTGGGACCCGGGACAAACATTTTAAGCAGGGCCCTTCCCGTTTCGGCGGTATTGCTCGCCCCCCTCCCCATTTCACACCTCACGATTCCCCTCTCTTTCCCCCCCTTCCCATATATTTATCTCCCTTCCATCTCACCCCATCTCACTCTCCCTCCTCGCATGTATTTCTCTCCCCTGCTTCTCACTCTTACTCCCTCTTTTCCACACTCACCCCTCTCTCCCTCCATCAATTACCTCACGCTCACACATTCCGAACACCCCACACAATTCCCCCACAAGATATAAACCAAAAAACTTCACACCTCAATGCAAAAAACTTCCCACCCCCATATATTTTTTTAAAAAATCCCCACCCCCAAATATATACAACCACCTTCCCCCCCAAATGCATACAAAAACCCCACATACCCAATACATACATATTACTGGGAATTTGTGTGTGTGTGTGTGTGTGTGTGTGTGTATGTATATATACATTTGTCGAGCAATATATATATATTGCTCGACAAATCCGGTCGCCCGCTCGCCAGGAGCGATCGGATTTGGCTCGGTGGCGATCCGTAATGGCCGCCCCTGCAACACATGCAGTTCACGTTCAATTTTTTCCCTGCTCGCGCCAAAATAAATAAATAAAATCCCCTTATTTGATTGGCCTGACGCAAGTTGGCCCGATGCCAAGACTTTTTTTTGCTTGGGAGGGGGGGGGGGGGGGGGATGGTGGGGGAGGCTTGCTCTAAATGAGAAGGAGCAGTGACGTCCGTCTTCCTTTACAGGGCGGATTATTGACGAAGTAAGTACTCTCCTCATGCATTGCCACCCCCCCTCCCCTCCACTTGTGTCCGATGGATGCTGGGTGTGTGTTTTTGTGCTATGCTAGGTGTGTGTGTGATGCTGGGTGTGTGATGCTGGGTGTGTGTATTTGGTAGCGGCAGGGTGTTCCTTCCCCTTCTGGTCCCCGGCGCTCCCTTAGCTGATCGCCCGGGGCGGGGGGTGTTCCTTCCCCCTCTGGTCCCCAGCGCTCCCTTAGCTGATCGCCCGGGGCGGGGGTGTTTCTTCCCCCTATGGTCCTCGGCGCTCCCGTGGTTGCTGGGAGATTGGCGCGGGGGGTATTCCTTCCCCCCTCGGGAGTTAGCGGCAGGGTGTTCCTTCCCCCCTGGTCCCCAGCGCCTACTTGATTGCCGGGAAATTGGCGCGGGGGTGTTCCTTCCCCCCCTTTCGGGATGTAGCAGCAGGGTGTTCCTTCCCCCCTGGTCCCCGGCGCTCACTTGGTTGCCCGCGCGGGGCGGGAGTGAGGGGGGGGATGGTGCATTGGTGGTGCGTGTCGTCGCGGCTGGCTGGTGCCTGGTGTGTGTGTATGGGGGAGAGACAGTGTATGTGTGTGTGTGAGTGTGTGTGTATGGGAGCGAGAGAGTGTGTGTGTGTATGTGTATGTGTATGGGAGAGAGAAAGTGTGTGTGAGTCTATGGGAGAGAGAGTGTGTGTGTGTGTGCGTGTATGGGAGAGAGAGTGTGTGTGTGCGTTTATGGAAGAGAGTGTGTGTGTATGGGAGAGAGTGTGTGTGATCAGGCACACTCCACCCAGTCACCCCATCACCCTACCCAGTCACCCCGTCACATCACCCCACCATCCAGTCACCCCACCACCCCACCACCCCACCACCCAGTCACCCAGTCACCCCACTCACTCACGTCACCCGTCCACTCACGTCTCCCTGCCCTCTCACATCACCCCACTACCCCGTCACCCCACCCAATCACCCCATCACCCAGTCACGTCACCCCACCACCCAGTCACCCCGTCATCACCCCACTCACGTCACCCCACCACCCCACCCAATCACCCCACCACCCAATCACGTCACCCCACCACCCCATCACCATACCCAGTCACCCAATCACCCCACCACCCCGTCACCCCACCCAATCACCCAATCACCCAGTCAATCACCCCACCCAATCACCCAGTCACCCCAACCTCCCACCCAATCACCCTCTCTCTGTCTCTCACCCTCTCTCTGTCTCTCACCCTCTCTCTGTCACTCTCTCTCACCCTCTCTCTCTGTCTCACCCTCTCTCTCTGTCACCCTCTCTCTCACCTCTCTCTTACCCACTCTCTCCCTCTCTCTCGCCCTCTCTCTCTCGCCCTCTCTCTGTCTCGCTCGCCCTCTCTCTGTCTCGCTCGCCCTCTCTCTGTCTCGCTCGCCCTCTCTCTGTCTCTCTCGCCCTCTCTCTGTCTCTCTCACCCTCTCTCTGTCTCTCCCTCTGTCTTTCTCTGTCTCTCACCCTCTCTCTGTCTCTGACTCTCACCCACTCTCTGTCTCTGTCTCTCACCCACTCTCTGTCTCTGTCTCTCACCCACTCGCTGTCTCTCACCCATTCTCTGTCTCTGTCTCTCACCCACTCTCTGTCTCTCACACACTCTCTGTCTCTGTCTCTAACCCACTCTCTGTGTCTGTCTCACCCTCTCTCTGTCTCACCCTCTCTCTGTCTCTGTCTCACCCTCTCTCTGTCTCTGTCTCTCACCCTCTCTCTGTTTCTCACCCTCTCTCTGTCTCTCACCCTGTCTCTGTCTCTCACCCTGTAACTGTCTCTCACCCTGTAACTGTCTCTCACCATGTAACTGTCTCTCACCCTGTCTCTGTTTCTGTCTCTCACCCTGTCTCTCACCCTGTCTCTGTCTCTCACCCTGTCTATGTCTCTCACCCTGTCTATGTCTCTCACCCTGTCTCGGTCTCTCACCCTGTCTCGGTCTCTCACCCTGTCTCGGTCTCTCACCCTGTCTCGGTCTCTCACCCTGTCTCGGTCTCTCACCCTGTCTCTGTCTCTCACCCTGTCTCTGTCTCTCACCCTGTCTCTCACCCTGTCTCGGTCTCTCACCCTCTCTCTGTCTCTCACCCTGTCTCTGTCTCTCACCCTCTCCCTGTCTCTGTCTCTCACCCTGTCTCTGTCTCTCACCCTGTCTATGTCACTTACTCTGTCTATGTCTCTCACCCTGTCTCTGTCTCTGTCTCTCACCCTGTCTCTGTCTCTCACCCTGTCTCTCACCCTGTCTGTCTCTCACCCTCTCTCTGTCTCTGTCTCTCACCCTCTCTCTGTCTCTCACCCTCTCTCTGTCTCTCTTTCTGTCTCTCTCTCTCATCCCTCTCTCTGTCTCTCTCTCACACCCTCTCTGTGTCTCTCACCCACACTCTGGGGTTTATGCACTAAGCTGTGGAAAATTGCATTCGGCAGGGTTTGAATTCGCCATGTTTTTGGTGTGTTAACCTCGCTGTATGCAGTAAGGGCCGAATCCCTGGCAAATGAATGAGCCACCACCATTTGAAATAATGGCGAGTAACCTGTGGCGAGACAGGCTGCCTGACGAGAAGCTGCCGAGAAGCTGTCCCCTGCCGAGATGTGTCTGCAGCAGAGAGGGATCCGCCGCTCTCTCTGCGCAAACATCGGCACATTAAAAAATCTTTTAAATCCAATTTATTCATAGTGTACATGTGCAGGGGGTGTCCGGAGCTTAACCGCATTGGTTTCAGGTCCGGGGACCCCCTAGTTCCCGAGATACAGGCCCCTTTATGAGGTGCCGGTATCCCTCTGCATTTAAATGTCCCGATCACGTGACTGCGGAATGTAAGCAAAGCAGAGGGATACCGGCACCCCATAAAGGGGCCTGTATCTCGGGAAGCAGGGGGTCCCCGGACCTAAAACCAAAGCGGTTCACCTCCGGATACCCTCTGCACATCTACACTATGAATAAAACACACATATCAATAAGGGAAAAAGAGAACTATACTACAACCAAGCGCTCAACCTATTGTGAATTATGTGTACAATAAATTTTAGTGAACAACAAGTGAAGATAAATTAAATAAATGTGACAATTAGTGTGTCCAAACTTGATGAGGATAACCACTAAACACAATAGTCCACAAACCACCAAATTAGGGGAGGGTATGGGAATGGGCTGCCTAGGACTATAAACAAGCTATTCCATATGTTACGCCGATGCTCACCACAAACCGGGACCGGACCGCGGGGCTGAGGTGGGGTTATATAATCACCGACCTTAGTCCACGCAGACTGATCCGGAGTGCGCAGTTCGTAGTCGTACATCGCAGGGTCAGGATTGGAGAAGGCAGCATCGTCGTTAGTGAAGCAGGAATTCGACAACAGGAAGTCAGGAGTGCCCCGCTTCAGCTTAGGAGCGTGAGCACAGGGGTGGCTTCTGCGTGAGGAGCGGCCTCGGCCCATGACGCCGATCTCAGCAGGAGGAGACAGCAGGCTGGCCGAAGTTCACCGCAGGGCAGCGTCGGGAAGAACCAACGCTTCAGCGCAGAAGTCCAAGGCAGGCCACTGCAAGAGGATCACAGCAGGCCGCAGGAAAGGAAGGGTAGCCACTGCTAGGAGGGAATGCAGCAGATACCAGTGCTGGCAACAACGCTTCAGCACAGACATCCCGGGTAGGCCACTGCAAGGAGATAGCAGCAGGCCAGTGCTGGCAACAACGCTTCAGCACAGACGTCCAGGACCAGACCTCTGGATACTGAGGAACTTGGAAGGTAAGAACGCTAGGAGAGAGGCCTGGGGTGGTTTGTGGCAGAGACAGTAACATAGAGGTAGGAATAGTTATGCTCGGCGCTGGTTCAGAGCCAACGCCTAGAATATAAAGGGCGGAGATCCAATCACAGGAGGAGGGTGTGTGAGAATTCCTCCAATGAAGTAGCACAGGGCAGAAGCTGCAATGAGAGGCAGCACCTGTGCCATGGATTGCCAGAGGAAGCCTGCAACTGCACAGGTCTGCAAGGCTGCAGTCAAAGCCAGTAGTGGATTCCTTACAGTACCCCCCCCCTTCAGGTGAGACCTCTGGACGAACAAGATCCATCACAGATTTGGAGGACATGGAATTGTTCCTAAACCTCCTTAGGCGAGAGGTGGCGTTGAAAGCCCATAGTTTGTTGGGATTCCTTACAGTACCCCCACCACTGGGTGAGAAGCCTGGGTGAACAGGACCATTCATAGGTCTGGGAGACATTGAGTTGTTCCTGAAGTGTCTCCGGCAAGAATTAGGTCCACAATCCAGATGTACATTGGCGAGTGCCATGAAAGACAGCGGTGGTACTGCAGTTCTTGGTACATGGACAATGGGACCTGAGGGCTCTGGAATGGGAACATCGGAAGGACAGTAGCCAGGTGTCCGTTGCATAGTAATAGTCCAAGAGTACGGGACACAGGACACAGATTGTCGGACAAAAATGGCAGAGGGACCTTCTTTGGTGAAATCAGCACGGAGGAAGTTGCGAGAGTCTTTAGCTTCCAAGGAATTCCGGGTGGTGGTTAGCAAGGGAATGGGGCGGGAGTGTTCACTACACACTATTGCAGCGGTACTTTTGATACCAAGCAGGGTTGCTATCCCAAGCAATTTGCGAGAGTCTGTTGCAGTGTGTATGCAACTCATGGTACTGGCAGTTGAAGAAGGATCCGCTTCCTTTGGTTTGTGATCTTTAGAGAGAATCAAATCCGAAATTGTGGCCTTGGCGAAGGACATAATAAGCATGTCTATACCCATAGTGGACCCATAGAGAACAGGAACGGACGCTTCAGGTAAAGCGACGAGGTCCAGTAAGGGTGTCTTCGTCTTAGGGAGAGGCCAATTGCCATACAGAACGGGCACCTTGGGAACCGCACAGAGACCTGCGAGTAAGGAGTCTGTTTGAAAGGTGAGAAAACAGATTTTATCCAAAAAACAAGGCAGGCGGTTAAGCGGTGCATCAACCTTAGGGAAAAAAGTCTTGGGGTTAAAGCTGGGTGCCTCCAACACAGAGAAAGAAGACAGAGAACTAGAGCTTGGCTTCGGAGTGGAGGTCCCAGGTACCCAGGTCTCACATGATACTGTGGGAGAAGCAATGCAAATTGTTACTGTTTTAAACATAGGGTTTTTAACATCGGTAGCTCCAGGCACCTTTTTGAGAGGTAACCCTAGTTTTGGGACAGGACAGTCAATAGCAAGTACCCCAAGTATTGTGGAAGACACAGAGAAATATAAGTCCATTTTAAAGACGGGATCTTCTGAAAAAAGGGAAAGTTCCAAATGCGATACCCCTGAGTTCGTGATAGTAGACATACAGTCAGTAGTGGATACCCCGAATACTGTGGGCGAATCAGCGTGAAACAGTATTATTGCAGGAATGGGCATCCCAGACTTAAAGTCATTTTTAATCATCCCGAAGGCTGTGGCATGATCCGTGAGAGAAACTGGTGTAAACTCTCCAACAGACACAAGGGACATCTTGCTTGTTTCAGAATTGGGTTCCTGAGAATCCCTAGTGAGGGCATCAGACTCCATGGGAAACTTAGTGACAGGGGTTTTGGAACTGATTAAAGGATTTGCAGGTATCACAGATTTAATAGGAGAAATACCTTGCAAAACAGAAATTTTAGTAAAGGTGATAGGCATCACAGATAGGACAGACAGAAGTAAGCTAGGCAAGGTTGCTTCTATAACAGAAGATTTGGCAGCGGCAAAGCTTAACTCAGCGGCTGCTGGAGAACTTTTAACTACAGTGAGAAGCGACTGCAGATTTACAAAGTCAGGGATAAAGGGAGTCTCAAACTTGAAAGCCTGATCCTTCAAAAAGAAGGGCCCTAACTTTAATTGTACTAAGGGAGCAACAGCAGATACGCTGATCTCAGAAGGGGTCACTTGGAATGAAGCAAAATATGTACTGTTCGCTTTAAACCCTAGGATTTGAGAAAAGGAGAACTCAGACAGTGCCAGTGGGGCAACCAAGACTGTGCTGGTCTCTGAAGTGGGTATTTGGGAAAGAGTGTCTGGGACATCAGCAACGACAACAGATTCCACGAAAAGGGGTCTATGCTCAGAAGCAGGGGTCTCAGCTCTCTGAGTGACAGACGGGGTGAGTGAAATACCTAGGAGTAGGGATTCTGCGAACAGGTTTAGAGAAACAAACGGCTCCAGAATACTTTTTACTGGAGCCAGTATTATTGCCGAAAGTTCAGGAGGCATAGCCCCGAGAATTTTAGCCGAGTCAGAGGACAAAAGGGGTTGATCCTCTGAGGCTAAGGAGGTGTCCCTGACTGACGAACTAACGGGATCTACCAAGGAAGGTTCACAGGACTGACCTGCAGGGGTTAACATAGGAAAAACCCCAAGGGTTAAATTACTCTGTACCTGAGAATCAGAGAAATAGAAGCTAGTCTCCGAGAGTGGGGTCATAGGGGGTTCTGCCTCTTGCCCTAGGGACCTATCATTAGACTGCGGAATACTAGGGTTAGCATTAGGGACCTCACAGAGCAGACTAGCAGGGGTTAATACAGAAAAAACCTCGGAAACAGAG
Organism: Ascaphus truei; assembly: GCF_040206685.1. Taxonomy (NCBI): domain Eukaryota; kingdom Metazoa; phylum Chordata; class Amphibia; order Anura; family Ascaphidae; genus Ascaphus; species Ascaphus truei. The sequence continues at coordinate 316,117,071 of NC_134484.1, forward strand.
CTTAGAATTTTTGGTTTAGGAAAAGAGGGCAAACAGGATTCATTCTCTGGTGCTAGGGAAGACACACTGACCTGGGAAATGCAGGGATTTACAGTGGGGGATGCATAAGCCTGACTAGCAGGGGTTAAGACCGAAATAACCTCAGGGACAGAATTTAGGGAGGTTAACTCGGGATTAGGGAGCGTGGCAGCTTCTTCCTTAGCGGGCAGCGACAGAGAAATGGTTTGACCATTCTTAGGAGAGAGAGGTACCCCCACAGGTTTAGCAACAGAACTGACAGAAAAGGGTTTGTGAATAGTCTGTGCGTGGGCAGCAAGTAGAGGTTCACGCTCGCTTATGTTTTTGTCAAATTCCAGGAATAATTTAAGGGTGGTGTCTATGGCCTGAGCCGGTACCCCAAAATCCGCAGGTTCAAGACCTGGAGTAGACATACTGTAAGAAGGAGTAGTTGGGAGTACTGGGCTTGTAACATCTTCTTCACCTCTCTACATTCCTGAGATCTTGTAAGTATTTCTTTACGAGTTAGTCTTTCTGCAGGGGTTAACCCTTCATACATACAGGCAAGATTAGGTGGAGGCAGTCTTTCAAACAGATACTGTTTTTCAAACAGGGACTGGTCCGCAGCCTGGGACATAGGTACAGTTAAACATTTACCAACCCCCGCCACGGAGCGGTCCGGTTTTGGGCCGAGCATACTGTTACGCCGATGCTCACCACAAACCGGGACCGGACCGCGGGGCTGAGGTGGGGTTATATAATCACCGACCTTAGTCCACGCAGACTGATCCGGAGTGCGCAGTTCGTAGTCGTACATCGCAGGGTCAGGATTGGAGAAGGCAGCATCGTCGTTAGTGAAGCAGGAGTTCGGCAAAAAGAAGTCAGGAGTGCCCCGCTTCAGCTTAGGAGCGTGAGCGCGGGGGTGGCTTCTGCGCGAGGAGCGGCCTCGGCCCATGACGCCGATCTCAGCAGGAGGAGACAGCAGGCTGGCCGAAGTTCACCGCAGGGCAGCGTCGGGAAGAACCAACGCTTCAGCGCAGAAGTCCAAGGCAGGCCACTGCAAGAGGATCACAGCAGGCCGCAGAAAAGGAAGGGTAGCCACTGCTAGGAGGGAATGCAGCAGATACCAGTGCTGGCAACAACGCTTCAGCACAGACGTCCCGGGTAGGCCACTGCAAGGAGATAGCAGCAGGCCTGTGCTGGCATTAACGCTTCAGCACAGACGTCCAGGGCAGGCCACTGCAAGGAGATAGCAGCAGGCCGCAGGAAAGGTAGGGTAGCCACTGCTAGGAGGGAATGCAGCAGATACCAGTGCTGGCAACAACGCTTCAGCACAGACGTCCCGGGTAGGCCACTGCAAGGAGATAGCAGCAGGCCAGTGCTGGCAACAACGCTTCAGCACAGACGTCCAGGACCAGACCTCTGGATACTGAGGAACTTGGAAGGTAAGAACGCTAGGAGAGAGGCCTGGGGTGGTTTGTGGCAGAGACAGTAACATAGAGGTAGGAATAGTTATGCTCGGCGCTGGTTCAGAGCCAACGCCTAGAATATAAAGGGCGGAGATCCAATCACAGGAGGAGGGTGTGTGAGAATTCCTCCAATGAAGTAGCACAGGGCAGAAGCTGCAATGAGAGGCAGCACCTGTGCCATGGATTGCCAGAGGAAGCCTGCAACTGCACAGGTCTGCAAGGCTGCAGTCAAAGCCAGTAGTGGATTCCTTACACCATATAGCTATAAACAGAAGTGTTAGTATAGAGAGCAAAGTCCTTGGCGCACTATCAAGTGCGTGAACCTGATAAAATAGTCCTGTTGTTGAAGAACTAGTTGGAAAATGTCCACAGTCTGACCTCCTGTTTTCCTTCTGATATTTGTTTATCTGCAATCAAAGAGAACAGGAGACCATTGCGCAGTATCTCATGTGAATTGAAGCCTCATCCACACAGCTGCTAGATACTTACATCTAGATGGGTATATGCAGGCCTTGAAAGGTATCTTTAGACCGGAGGTTGGTATCTCTCACTGGGTTCCCCACTGGTGATGCTCCCGCTCCACAGATGGCCGATTCGCCCAATGGTACACAAGAGATAAAATGCCAAATAGTGTGGTACAGTACAATTTAATAAAACAATAAAAATACCAACATTTGATGCACTCACATGCTAGGTGATCTAACTGCACGATTTACAATGTGCCGTCCGCAAGCATGAGGGGCTGAACCGTGGTTTGTGTGGAGGCTGGATCCTGCGTGTATCTCTTCCTCGCTACTGGCACGTGGCAATGCGTGCAGCTAAGCTCCACCCTACGCGCGTTTCGTGACCTCTGACGTCACTTCCTCAGGGGTAATGGAGCATTGATGCTGTAGGGGGCTATTTAAGCACAACTAATTGGCCCTAGACTTGCCCTAATAGGATAATTACTCCCAGAGGGGTGTTGGGCTAATTGACTGGAGTGCTGATGTTAGCATTGCAAACTCCTGTCATTCACAGTGACTGTATCACAAACTTACTATAATAAGACTGTAACACAACATTTCTAAAATACAATTCTCACACAGTACTACATATGGTATATCAAAAAGCACAAATAATACAATTGATAAACTTTGATACATTAAAATAAATATATATATATATATATAAACATTCATGTCTGGGACCATTAATACAGTGATATTTAATTATATAACTACAGTATAATGAGCTTTATTTAAAAATAATGGAACTACAAAAAGTATCCATATAGTGTATACGGGACAAATTGAGCAGAGGACTCAGAGGAAATTAATGATGTTGGCTGACAGATTTTATATGTCTTTATATTTGATATCAATCAACTATCCCTCAGAAAGGATGCCAGGTTAAACTCGATGTTTAGACCTTTTGGGGTTAATGTTTTTAGGGTGTATATCCAATAGCTTTCACGCCGCGATATTAGATTGATTTTATCTCCCCCTCTCCAATTTTGTTTGGGACAATCTATGCCCTTGCAGACCAAGCCCTCGGGGTTTTGGTTATGTTTTATTTTAAAGTGATTCGAGACACTATGGGGCCTATGCAGAGAGCAGCGAATTTTAAAAATGGCGAATTTAGTAAAAAGTAGCTTTTTTGGAGAGTTTTATTCTCCATATGCAGAAAAGTGCGAATTCTGCTATGTTTAACATGGATGCGTGTGGCGAGTTTAAATTGGCGAGATGCGCGCTTCAGAAACGTGTAAAAACAAATTCGCGCCTTTTTTTCCCATTGCAATGGCCGCGAGCGGCAGCTTCTTGCCAATTTTTTCTGGCGAGGCAAAAAGGAGACAATCGCGCCATTTTATTGGCGCGAACAGCTGCTAGATGCCGTTCGCGGCTCTCTGCATTAGGATATTTTTAAAACTGGCGAGATTGAGGTTCTCGCCAGCCGCGAGGTGAGTTTTACAAATAGAAAAGAAAAATTGGCGCGTTTTTCGGAACTCGCCATTTTCTGCTGTTTTCTGCGCGATTTTCTCCAAAAAATGGTGAATTTCGAAATAGCGCTGCTCTCTGCATAGGCCCCTATGTGTCTCGAAACCCCTTTTAATATTATAGATATGCTCCGCAAAGCAACTCTTCAATGGTCTACCTGTTCGCCCTATATATTGTAGCCCACAGGGGCATTCTAACAGGTAGACCGTAAAGGAGCTTTTACAATTTATAAAGGACTTAATTGGAAATACAGCACCTGTTGTGTTTGATTTGAATTCCCTACATTTGGTACTGTATTTACAGCCAATACATTTCCCACATGTGAAGAACCCATTGAGTTCCCTTAGCCATGTGGTGTTGGATTTTTTTTGCTACAAATTGCTCAAAAACAGGGATATTTAATATACAGGCAGAAGAACTAATGGATAAATTTATGGATAGGGAATATAATTATACTAAGGTAACAAGGGCATTGGAATCTGTAAAAAACATCCCAAGGGAAGATTTAATAGTAATGGATTCGAATAAAAAGAAATCCAAAAAAAAAATGGATTCGAATAAAAAGAAATCCAAAGAAGGGGAGTTTATTCCATTCATCACCAAATATAATGCCATGGCTCCGAAAATTACCCAAATAATAAAAAAACATTGGGGAATCTTACAGGGAGACCAAACATTAAACACTATTCTACCAAAAAATCCACAAATAGGGCCTCATGCAGAGAGCATCGTTATTTCGAAATTCGCCATTTTTTGTACAATTTCGCGCAGAAACCGGCAGAAAATGGCGAGTTACGAAAAACGCGCCATTTTGTTTTTTCTATTGCTAAAACTCGCCTCGCGGCTGGCGAGAACCTCCATCTCGCCATTTTTAAAACTCTCCGAATGCAGAGAGGTACGAACGGCATGTAGCGGCTGTTCGCGCCAAGAAAATGGCGCGATTCTCGCATTTTTGCCGCGCCAGGAAAAGATGGCAAGATGGCGCTCGCCGCCTATAGTAAAGGGGAAAAAAAAGGCGCAAATTTGTTTTTACACGTTTCTGAAGCGCGCATCTCGCCAATTTAAACTCGCCACACGCATCCATGTTAAACATAGCAGAATTCGCACTTTTCTGCATATGGAGAATAAAACTCTCCAAAAAAGCTACTTTTTATGAAATTCGCCAATTTTAAAATTCTATGCTCTCTGCATGAGGCCCATAGTGTTTAAAAGGGCAAATAACCACAAACTGCAACTATCTCCAAGCTGTCCATTTGATGTAGCAAAAAAATCCAACACCACATGGCTAAGGGAACTCAATGGGTTCTTCACATGTGGGAAATGTATTGGCTGTAAATACAGTACCAAATGTAGGGAATTCAAATCAAACACAACAGGTGTTGTATTTCCAATTATGGGGCCTATGCAGAGAGCAGCGAATTTAAAAATTGGAGAGTTTCAGAAAAAGTAGCTTTAATGGAGAGTTTTATTCTCCATATGCAGAAATGGGCGAAATCCGCTATTTTTAGCATTACCGCATGTGGAGAATTGTAAAGGAGGAGATTCGCGCAGCAGAAAGGGAGAGAAAAAAAAATCGCGCTTTTCTGAATTTGGATATTTTTCAGACTGGCGAGATGTAGTTTCTCGCGGCGAGATTTTCAATTGGAAAAAAAAAATGGCGCTTTTTTCCAAACTCGCCATTTTCGCCTGTTTTTAGCGCGATTTTCGCCGGAAAATGTCGAGATTGTTCATAGCGCTGCTCTCTGCATGAGGCCCTAAGTCCTTTATAAATTGTAAAAGCTCCTTTACGGTCTACCTGTTAGAATGCCCCTGTGGGCTACAATATGTAGGGCGAACAGGTAGACCATTGAAGAGATGCTTTGCGGAGCATATCTATAATATTAAAAGGGGTTTCGAGACACATAGTGTCTCGATTCACTTTAAAATAAAACATAACCAAAACCCAGAGGGATTGGTCTGCAAGGGCATAGATTGTCCCAAACAAAATTGGAGAGGGGGAGATAAAATCAATCTAATATCGCGGCGTGAAAGCTATTGGATATACACCCTAATAACATTAACCCCAAAAGGTCTAAACATCGAGTTTGACCTGGCATCCTTTCTGAGGGATAGTTGATTGATATCAAATATAAAGACATATAAAATCTGTCAGCCAACATCATTAATTTCCTCTGAGTCCTCTGCTCAATTTGTCCCGTATACACTATGGGGCCTATGCAGAGAGCAGCGAATTTAAAAATTGGAGAGTTTCAGAAAAAGTAGCTTCAATGGAGAGTTTTATTCTCCATATGCAGAAATGGGCGAAATCCGCTATTTTTTGCATTACTGCATGTGGAGAATTGTAAAGGAGGAGATTCGCGCAGCTGAAAGGGAGAGAAAAAAAAAATAGCGCCTTTTTTTTTTTCCCTATAGCCGGCTTCTTGCCGGCGAAAATTGACAAAAATCGCGGCAAAAACAGCCGCTAGATGGCGAGCGCGCCTTTCTGAATTTGGATATTTTTTAGACTGGCGAGATGTAGTTTCTCGCCAGCCGCGCGGCGAGATTTTCAATTGGAAAAAAAAAATGGCGCTTTTTTCCAAACTCGCCATTTTCGCCTGTTTTTAGCCGGAAAATGGCGAGATTGTTCATAGCGCTGCTCTCTGCATGAGGCCCTATATGGATACTTTTTGTAGTTCCATTATTTTTAAATAAAGCTCATTATAGTTATATAATTAAATATCACTGTATTAATGGTCCCAGACATGAATGTTTATATATATATATATTTATTTTAATGTATCAAAGTTTATCAATTGTATTATTTGTGCTTTTTGATATACCATATGTAGTACTGTGTGAGAATTGTATTTTAGAAATGTTGTGTTACAGTCTTATTATAGTAAGTTTGTAATACAGTCACTGTGAATGACAGGAGTTTGCAATGCTAACATCAGCACTCCAGTCAATTAGCCCAACACCCCTCTGGGAGTAATTATCCTATTAGGGCAAGTCTAGGGCCAATTAGTTGTGCTTAAATAGCCCCCTACAGCATCAATGCTCCATTACCCCTGAGGAAGTGACGTCAGAGGTCACGAAACGCGCGTAGGGTGGAGCTTAGCTGCACGCATTGCCACGTGCCAGTACCAGCTAAGGAGGTTGCTGTTGGAGGTAACGTCATCTGAGGTGGACCTGGTGCTCCGATTTGCGGCCGCGAGGAAGAGATACACGCAGGATCCAGCCTCCACACACACCACGGTTCAGCCCCTCATGCTTGCGGACGGCACATTGTAAATCGTGCAGTTAGATCATCTAGCATGTGAGTGCATCAAATGTTGGTCTTTTTATTGTTTTATTAAATTGTACTGTACCACACTATTTGGCATTTTATCTCTTGTGTACCATTGGGCGAATCGGCCATCTGTGGAGCGGGAGCATCACCAGTGGGAACCCGGTGAGAGATACCAACCTCCGGTCTAAAGATACCTTTCAAGGCCTGCATATACCCATCTAGATGTAAGTATCTAGCAGCTGTGTGGATGAGGCTTCAATTCACATGAGATACTGCGCAATGGTCTCTTGTTCTCTTTGATTGCAGATAAACAAATATCAGAAGGAAACCAGGAGGTCAGACTGTGGACATTTTCCAACTAGTTCTTCAACAACAGGACTATTTTATCAGGTTCACGCACTTGATAGTGTGCCAAGAACTTTGCTCTCTGTACTAACACATATCAATAAACATTCATTCCTTACCTTTGCGGCTAGGTGCTATGGTAACGAAGCTGCATGAATGTATTTTTAATAATAGTGTACAGTGAGCAGGGGGTCCCCTGAGCTGAACCGCATTGCTTTGTGGACCACGGACCCCCTGCTTCCCGAGTTACAGGCCCCGGTATGTGTCATCGTGTGGCAGTGTCGCCACCATCTTTATAGCGTACCATACGCGACGTACCCGCTATAAATATGGCGGCGACACTGTCACCGATGCCCCAAACCGGGGCCTGTAACTCGGGAAGCAGGGGGTCCCTGAGCCAGAAATTAATGCGGTTCAGCTCAGGGGACTCTCTGCTCCCGCACAATATTATTAAAATACATTAATGCTGCTTCATTACCATAGCGGATAGCCGCTAAGGTAATGAAGGGGTTAAGGCATAATATAAGGACAATTGCCCCCAATAAACATTGCAATAAACAACATACACCCCCTGTGTATTTAAAATACGTAAAGAACAATCAATACAATAAATACATATATTATTCACCCATGTCCGGCTGTTACCATGAAGGCCATCCTCATCTTCATCACCGTCCATGTCCCCTCTGATGCTGCAAAACATGAACAAAAATGAAAACAGCCAATGTAATGTCCCCTAACCCCTTAATCACCATAGCGGTTATTAACCGCTACAGTCATTAAGGGGTTAACCCACCATCACCCACCACTCGGGAGGCCTACATACCCTCCCCCACTACCCACCCACCCCATGAGGCCTAACCATCCTCACCACTATACCCAGCAGGGAGGCCTACCCACATATCTTTGGGCCATTCCCCCACCCACAGTTCCCACAATAAAAACAATACACAGCCCCCAAAAAAACATCATTATGTTTATTAAATACATAACCCACCCCCTGTGCCCCCCGTAAATACATGATTTATTCTTTGACATACAGGGTTAATACCCCAGGCCCACGTGAGTCCCCGGTGGTCCTGACGGGTAACCTCACAGACCTACAGGTTACCAGCATCATGTTTCACACAGGGTCTGGAGGCCTGTTGGTGGGTCCCGCCAGGCACCATGGTCCACCAGGTGGTCTCCGCGGGTCACCGTGGGCCACAATGGGGTCACCACGGTAGACCCGCGAATGTCTGGGGGGCCCCGGGTCAGACCCACAGGTGTCTGAGGGGCCTCGGGTGGTTCCCACGGGGGTCTGGGACTGACGGGTGGTCCCTACAGGTCCGCGGTGCCCCCACAGATGTGTGGCCACAGGTTCTTCCCCACAGGTGTTGCCCGTGGACATGCCAGCCTGGTACCCGTGAGAAGGTGGTCTCCAGAGGTCTCTCGCAAACCAAAAGTAACATACCCTCTATGTTAAAAAAATAAACCTGACCTATACATTAAATACATCAATCCCCCCCCACACTCTCCACACATACAGTACAATAATGTGCAAAATAACTATTATCCAGATAGGGATAATAGATTATCTGGCCATTATTAAACACATTAACTAGCATAATAACATAAATAAAGTTCTACTGACCTCATCATTAAGAAGCCCCCACGCCAGCAACATCCTTGTCCTCTGTTGCCAACAAAATACATAGCCAATACAATTACATTCTGCGATCAATTAACCCCTTAATCACCTTATCCGATAATAACCCCAAATGTAATATATACATAAGATGAACAAATATACAAATAAATGTTTAAGGGTTAACAAAAACATGCTCTAATAAAAATACCACTTCTCCATATCATCCACAGTCAAATAAAATCCTATTTCCTAAACAAATCAAATGTCATCTTCCAATCTAAAGCATCACATGCCAATCAAAACATTGCATTTACATTGTATACATGATGCATACAATCTATGCACCATGTACACTCTTCAAATCAATGTTAACAATACAATATTCCAAACAAAATACCATTAAATACAAACAAATATACTATTAAATCCAAGCAAGTCACCATAAATCAATTAGCATTCATTAATCACATCCCAAAACAATTAAAATACCATCCATACCAATTACACAATTAACTATTGCAATCGTTAAACAGAACAAGTTACCATCAGACAAAATATAAGTACACCAAAAAATACAATATACAAAAGCAAGCCTCACCATGACCTAAAGTACACTATACAAGACCAAAAATTACATCTGTACATTTCGAAAACACATTACACACACATTTATGCATAGCAGCATAACCAAAATCATTTTAAATACTGCAAAACAAGCTTTGCCAACAAAATCATTTCTCACCCTGTACTGTATGTATATATCAATCTAGACATACATACATACATACATACAGTGGCAAGAAATGATCTTCCTAAAAATAAAAAAAAAACACATGTAAAAAAACAAATAAACATGTACAAATTAAAAAAAAAAAACATTTATTTTGTTCACTTACCATTACTTGACTCACTCACCTACTCCCGTTGAACAGCTTACTCTCGAACCAATCCACGCACAGGAACTCATAAAAAAATAAACCATAAAATAATAAACCTTAAAATAATAAACCAAAACAATCCATGGGTCTTCTATTTGTAATCCATCTTCATCTGTATTCTTCTTTCTTGTATCTTCTTCCGCTCTCTTCCGGGGTCTTCTTCTCTTCTTCGGCCACGCCCTGGTCTTCTTTTTCTTCCGGAGGTCCTTCCTCCTCGGGGTCTGCCTTCAAAATGAGACGACATAGGCTTTTATAGGCCTATGACGTCACATTTTCGTCATATGGTTCCCACGGCCATGATTGGCCCATGAAAACCATGTGATTTGGGGGGAAAAAAATAATTTTGATGACGTCATTTAAAGGCAATGATGCCAGCCAATCAGAATGGCTGCGCTTCAATTGCCTTTAAGATGACGTCACGAAAAGAAAGATGGCCGGCCTCACATGGTACGGTAGCCAATCAGAGCGTGGGAAATACATCCCAACTCTGATTGGCTCTAGTACCATGTGACAGGCTTTCAATGACATCACATCCGTTCTCCCCCAAGCCTCTGTCACATGGTCTACTAGAGCCAATCAGAGTAGGGATGTATTTCCCACGCTCTGATTGGCTACCGTACCATGTGAGGCTGACCATCTTTCTTTTCATGACGTCATTTTAATGGCAATTAAAGCAAAGCCATTCTGATTGGCTGGCATCATTGCCTTTAAATGACATCATCAAAATTAATTTTATTCCCCCAAATCACAGGGTTTTCACGGCCCAATCAGGGCCGTGGGAACCATATGACGAAAATATGACGTCACAGGCCTATAAAAGCCAATGTTGTCTCATTTTGAAGGCAGATGCCGAGGAGGAAGGACCTCCGGAAGAAAAAGAAGACCACGGTGTATTGTTTTTATTTTGGGAACTGTGGGTGTGGGCAAGGGGTAATGACCCCAAGGGTATGTGGGTAGGCCTCCCGGCTGGGTAGTGGGTGAGGGTGGTTATTCCTAGTGGTTAGGCCTAGGTTAGGTTAGTGGGGGAGGGTATGTAGGCCTCCCGAGTGGTGGGTGAGGGTGGGTTAACCCCTTAATGACTAGCGGTTAATAACCGCTACGGTGATTAAGGGGTTAGGGGACATTACATTGGCTGTTTTCATTCTTGTTCATTTTTTGCAGCATCGGAGGGGGCATGGACAGTGATGAAGATGAGGATGGCCTTCATCGTGTCAGCCGGACATGGGTGATACTATACGTATTTATTATATTGATTGTTCTTTATGTATTTTAAATGGGCAAATTCACTATTATCCATATGTGGATAATATTAATTTTGCACATTACTATACTGTATGTGTTGAGGGTGGTGTATTTATGTGTTGTAATTTTTTTGGGGTGCACTGAATTGGTACTGCAGGCCTGCGGGAACACCCGAGGGCCCCCGCCGGCCTATAGTATCATTGATGTGCATATACACTGGCGACACACTTTATTCGAGCTCGGCTAGTCCCACGAATTCGGGTATACCCGGGTGTATTGAGGTTTGTGACTGTTTTCTGCCCGAGTGCATTGAGTTATTTTCCAGGCAGGGATTGAAGCATTTTATTCCAGCTGGCTGCAATACTGCACAGTATATATATATACTGCATTACAATTCATGAATTTATGCCATCTGGTAGACACGCGAAGCATTGCAGCCTATTAAATCCTAATCATTATCATTTAACAGATCAGCCGCCCATCAGCCAGGCATGAACCCAGGCTGGGAAGGCAAATGCAACGGGGCTTGTCAGAGGTGAGGAGCGGCGCATTCCAGGTATCTGCCAGGTACATACTGGGTATTTGCTCGAATAAAGTGTGTCGCAGCAGTATATGTATGTTAGGGGGGTATAGGTGTTGTTGCAGTAATATATATATATATATATATATATATATATATATATGTGACAGAAAATATAGACAGCGCCCTTAACACACTACACCTAAATTGCTGCAGCCCTGATAGATGTGGCAAGAATTTGCACCAGGCAAATATGCCCAATAAACAGTGGTGTGAAAATAACTAAATGTATTCTGGCAGGAAAAACTAAAAGTGACTATTTGATAAAAACACAAAAGCAAAAAAGAAGTGTGCATATAAAAATAAAAAAAAGGCAATAAAAAAGATATATTGCCAATAAATGTAGGTAAAAATGACACTAAGTGTCACTGGGACTTAACTAAAAAATGCAAATATAAAAATGGGTTCATGTGATAAGCAATGAAAAATTCAATACACGATTAGCCCATAAATGCAGTGAATATTAGAAATACTTACAGTAAGTCCACATGTGTCCATGATAAGTTGATTTGCAAAAGGTCCAGGCTGCTTCTTCTTGGGCTCACCGAACTCCCACAGTACCTATTAGAGAAAAAGAGAAAAGAAGCGCTCGATCCTTGTATAAAATCAGATAAACAAAATTTTAATATCTCATGGACAAGACAAATGCACACTTACAATTTGTCTGATAAAATAAAGCATGTTATGGGACCTGCCCATGCACCAACTGAGGACTCCTCGGTCTCTTCTTTGTGTGTGAGTGTCAGTATTGGCTCCAAAAAGGATGTTGCTGTCAGCTGCTGTCTCCAGGGGAGTAATCCTTAGTGTTTGTGAACACTCAATCTCCACATGCAGCCGCCATTTAGCCTTTCTTCTCACACTTGAAACCGGAAAAAATCTTCAGGCAAGTCCTTGCCTCCTCAGGCTGGTGCTGGGAGCTGCCCTGTCACTGTAGGCTCACTGCCAGATATCCCTACGCGTTTCTTCCGACTCTGCGGATTTCATATGGGGAATTTGTCTTGTCCATGAGATATTAAAATTTTGTTTATCTGATTTTATACAAGGATCGGGCGCTTCTTTTCTCTTTTTCTCATATATATATATATTTATTTATTTATTTAGTGTGGGGCTGTTGTGTGTTTTTTTTTTAATTGTGGGTAGTGGGGGTGGGTGAAGGGGGTATTAGCCCCAATGGTGGTTGTTAAGGGCTTGTGGGTGGGTAGCGGGATGGCTTAACCCCTTCGTGACCGTAGCTGTATTAGCCGCTAAGGTGTCATGCTTGTGCGATCCAACAGACAAGACCTGACCCCGGTACTGAGGTGGGAAGGACAATGCCACACACCCACAGTAGCGAAGGCGGGCCCAGTAGGTGGTTTGTAGCGTTGCTGGGTCTGGGTATGAAGAAAAAGGGTTAATCCAATACTCGCCATGTTCCAAGGGTAGGAGAGGTACACTTAGTCGTTATCCGTAAGCCAGGGGTAAAGAGCCAGAGAGAATCCAAATGCAAAGCCAGGTCGGTACACGAGAGGTAACTGTAGAAATCAAAGCAAGACAGGGCTGGACAAGCTAGGCACACACAAGGCTACACAAAGTTTATGTTCAGCAAGGTATGCCAGGAAGAGGCAGTCCTATATAGGAGACAGGAACCAGTAGGGGAGGGAGCGGAGGCGGGGCCTCCGCAGATGCCAAGGATAGGTTGTAGGAGACATGGACTCATAGCAAAACTTGACACATAGCTGGGGCTCGTTGCGCGCCGTCCTGCGGGTGCACCGCGCACAGCGGAGGTGCGGCGCGTCCCCAGGGGTGGAGCTATGCTCGGATGACCATGCATAGAAGGAGCGGGTGCGCGCACGCTCTGTAACAGGAACGGTGATGCGCACATCAGTGGGGGCCGAATCTTCGGCAGCAGCCGCTGCAGTACTCTAGGTAAGTGAGGAGGGAACGCACCGCAAGGGACGCGCTCCCCGATTCCTCACATAAGGTCATGAAGGGGTTAAGTGCACCCGCAACCCCCCCCCCCCCGCAAGCCCTAAACAACCACCAAGGGCCAAATACCCCCTTCACCCCCCCCCCCCACCGCTACCCACAATAAACCTGGCACGGCTGGTTAACCCCTTCATTGCCTTAGCGGTTAGCCGCTAAGGTAATGAAGTGGGCTTTAATGCATTTTTCCTGCCTTGGATGCATGCCGGGGTGCTCCGGTGCTGCTATTAATTGTATCAGCTCCGGAGACCCCCGGCATCAATCCCAGGCAGGAAAAAGGCCTGATTTTTTCTAAGTGCCGATCCGCCGCTCATCCGCAGCCTCTCACCAGTAACTTGCCTACTTTTTGTGGCGTGCCGGATTGCGGTGAAAAACGCCATTGAAGAGTGGTGCAAAGCTACTCACCACTACTAGAATTGAGCGTGGTTGAAAAAATGGCTAGTTGCGGCGAAAAGTGCCTTTTCACCGCGCCGATGGCGGAAATGTTGCTTTTTGTCACGTTTTCGACCCTTACTGAATAGGGCTATGCATTTTTCGCGTGAAACGGGCGAGAAGTGCCTTTCCGCCGTTTACTGCATGACCCCCTCTGTCTCACACTCTGAATCTGGATATCTTATTTACCCTATATATCTTAACTGCCCTATACCTTCACCGAAATAACCTATACTGCTGTAGGGGTGTGGTTAATAACTCATGTGGATGCAGGGTGTGCCCGGAGGGAGTAGTGCAGGTTCCGCGGCGGCCCGACAGTATAGGGCGTCGCCATGTTATTGTGCAACCTTACAGAGGGCACTGACAGAGCGGAGAGGTCGCGCATGCGCAGTGTAAGCGCGCGAACGACGGACCAATAAGGGAAAGGCTCCGTCGGTCGACTACAACTCCCATGAGCTCTGGGACAGCCAGCTGATGTCAGGAGCCAAGGAGAAGGCTAGGATTACGGAAGGAGGAAAGAGAAGCGTGGGGGAGAGACCACACTAAGCAGAAGGGATACGGAAGGTGCAGGAGGAGGTAGTGTGAGTGCAGGGGGTCCGTGACCCGCCTGCATAGGACAGCTATCCCCGCAGGCCCTTAAGAGTATTTCCTGAGTCACAGTAGGTTGCTGTGCTGTAGGGACACCCTATAGTGGTAGAGAACATTTCCCTTACTGTATGACAGTTAGGGACCAGTGTGCGGAGCAAGGTGATTGCGAGCCGTTTGGGACCAGACAGCTGAGCATTTCGACACCGGAGGCAGGCTGTGAATTCGTCTGATCCTTTTTGAAGTGATTACCGGTCACCGCCGTGACCGGAAGATATTTACAGCAAGTGTACCAACACCGGTCAACAGGCGCTGATCCCGCCTTAGGCGTAACTCTTTGGGGACACTAGTGAAGTGGCCAAAGGCCGAAGTACACTGAGCAATCTTAACTAATTAGTACAAGGACACGGAGTGTGGGGCACGCGGTGATGGGACAGAGACATACTCATGAACAGCGTGGCCGAGCCACTACTGTTATAAGGACAATTCTTCTTAGGAGCGTGGCGGAGCCACTAACATTATAAAGACATTATCAGTTAGCTGGTTAGTGTATAAGTGATAGGCGTTATAGGTTATGTGTTGATGCCGATGATGAAGTGATAAGGTTATTATTGCATTACAGTAAAACTGGTTTCAAGCATGTGTGTTGTTATATTCCTTGTCCAGGGGAATCTCACATAACGGAGATCCTGGGTAAGTGGAGTCTCTGCGCTAATAAGTGTTACCCCAGACTCCCAGCTAGCGGAGGCTCAGATCTCCTGGAGCCACAGGTGTGTGGAGTAACCCGTAGTCTCTTTAGAGTGTCAGGAAAAGGGCTACATTTGGAGGCGCTGCTGAGAGCTCAGACCTGGGGTGCCCAAGATTGTTTTTTTCTCCAACGGTGATTATTTTTTTTGTTCCATCATGTTTGTGCCCTCACAGCCCGAGGTGCGCAAGTGGGCCCAGCGGCATGAAATCCACCTGACACGTGCCCTTGCCGTGGGACACGTCCCCGCTACCCTCTCCCTGGGCACAGTGACGGATCAAGTCAGGAAACTTCCGCTCCTGGATACTGCCCAAGTGCAAGACCACTATTATGACAGGGAACATAACTGGCGTAAAATACTATTCGTTACGGACCGGGATATATGCCCCGAAGCACTGCCCTCAGTACTAATCCTGCCCGACGCTCCTGGCATCCATTGCCCGTTAGTATAGGTGGTTCCCACCGAACCTCTGGCTGCATCCACACCACAGAGGGGTTATCCTGGCCAGTCAAGTACAGTCACGACCAGCCCTTTCCGTACCCCTGAAAGCAGTTTGAACCCCCGATGGCCCGTGGCCATGGGATTAGGCACTTCATTCACCCCCTCCGCCCTTAGGCCCGCGTTAAGTAGAGCTAGCATGTCTAGACTGGATGCCTACTCCCCTGCTGGGAACAGTCTGTTGGATAACGAGTCCATTCCTGCGCTCGCAGAGGCCCTACACCATTCCACGCAGTCCCACCAATTCCGAAAGCTGAAGGTGTTTTCTGGCGACAAACCCACCCCTCTGAGAGAAGTCAGGTTTGAAGAATGGCTAGACCACACGGAACAGGTACTTCCTGAATGGTCCTGCACGGATGCTGTCCGGAGACAGCGTATAATTGAATGCCTGTGACCCCCAGGGTCCCACATAGTGCAATGTTATCGAGACGACCACCTGGATGCTTATACGGCTGGCGTCATGTACTACCTTACCAAAGCATATGGGACTCCAGTGGACGCATTTGCACTGATGGCCAAGTTCCATACCCTGGCTCAGAAAGAGGGAGAGATGGTGTCTGACTTTCTTAGACATCTGCATCTGGATCTGTGGACTCTGGTGAGAAAGGGGGCGGACTTCACAGCACCCAGTTACTGAGAGGACTCCTCCCACTGCATCCGGTGTCTGTGCGCGTCAACGGCTGCCTAGTGCCAGGGCAAGCGCGGGCGTTTGATGACCTGATGGATAGAGTCCAGGCACATGAGACTGTGCTGTTGGGGCGTTGTCACGGTTGTGCTCGCCACAAACCAGGGTCGGACCGCGAGGCTGAGGTGGGGTTGTAAAAGCACCGACCTTAGACCGCGCAGGCTGATCCGGATTGCGAAGTTCGTAGTCATACGTAGCAGGATCAGGATAGGAGAAGACAGCATCGTCGTTGTACAAGCCAGGGTCAGGACAGGAGACGTCAGAATAAACATTGTCCAAGCAGGAGTTCGGCAACAGGGAGTCAGGAAAGCCCCGCTTCAGCTTAGGAGCGCGGGGTTGGCCTCTGCGCGTGCGGCGACCATGGCCCATGGTACTGGTCTCAGGAGGTGGAAGACAGACCAGATTTACACACCGCCTAGCTGCACGGTTAAACCAGTGCCACAGTGCAAGAGTCCTGAGCGGGCTAGGGAATCCTCTGTAGCAGCGCAGGAACCAGGACACGGCCTCTCTAGATTAGGGAAAGAGTAGGCCCCAGGAACCAGGAAGCTGTAGATACACAGGGAAACCTCCGCTTCAGTGCAGGAATCCAGGAGACTGAAGGACGCAGGGGCGAAACCTCCGCTTCAGTGCAGGAATCCAGGAGGCTGAAGGACGCAGGGACGAAACCTCTGCTTCAGCACAGGAGAACAGGAAGCTGAAGGACGCAGGACGGAACCTCCGCTTCAGCACAGAAGAACAAGCGGGAGCTTGAAGGAAGCTGAAGGACGCAGGGCGGAACCTCCGCTTCAGCACAGGAGAACAAGCGGGGGCTTGAAGGAAGCTGAAGGACGCAGGACAGAACCTCCGCTTCAGCACAGGAGAACAAGCAGGAGCTTGTGGCAGAACAGGTACTGTCGCGGCCGAGTTTATTCGAGCATTTGCCCGGTCTCAGCCGCGACAGTAACCTGGCGCGCGCCGGGATGTCCCGGGCGCGCGCCGAAGCCTCGGAGGAGAGGCCCGCCGATCGGGGCTTCCCCCTCTCCTCTCCGGGTCCGCTGGGTCCCCCGGAACCCCCTGCCGCCATCCCCCACATCGCGGGACACCAGGGCTCCCTCGGGGAGCCCTGGACGCGCGTGCAGGGGGCGCAAACACCCGATGACGCGTGACCGCGCACGCCGAGGGGATGCCACTAGCAAGCCGGGAAATCTCCCGGCTTGCGGAACTGGCCGCACTCTAATAAAGTGTGCCGCCAGTGTAGTGACATCCGGTAAGGACTATGCTCGGCAGGGAGCATTGTGGGAACATAGTACTTAAAGGCCAGCGGACCAATCCCCGGCGGGGGGTGTGAAGGTCCTGCTCCAATAAGTGAATACAAGGCTGGATTGCAGTGATAGATTGCACAGCTGCAGTAGATACCAGAGGGAGTGTGTGGCAGTATAGCTTTGGTGAGTGAATCCAGGCTGCAGTAATATCAGGTGAAGAGTTCCAGGACTGCACCGGTCTGCAAGGTAAGGCAACCAGTAAACCGCGGAGCGGATTCCTTACAGTACCCCCCCCTTCACGCGAGACCTCCGGGCGAACATGAGCACTCATAGAGTTGGAGGACCGGGAATTGTTGCTGAACCGTCTAGGATTGGGAGTAGAGTCGTGGTCCTGAGACTCGTGGTTAGTCCTTAGTGTACCCCCACCCCCCGGTGAGAACTGCGGCCAGACAGGGCAATCCATGGGTCTCGGGGACATCGAGTTGTTCCTAAAGTTCTTTAGGTGGAAAGGGAATCCGTAAACGAGCAGTTCTTTGGTGAGTACAGTTCTAGGGTATGAGAGTGGTGGAAGAAACATCGTTGGTACATGGCTTGCCCCGCAAAATGTCTTGGAAATCCAGGGCTGTGAAGAACCAGAGAGTTCCAGAGCAGAAACGGCAGAAGAGCCCCCACTGGAAGCCCAGTCTTTAATAAAGGAACCAGAATCTAGGATAGGCGGCCCTGATAGTTGATCGAATACGCCAGGAGGAACCTCGGAACAGAAAAAGTCTTGGCTGACCACTGCATGTTGGAATTTGTGACGGATTTTCCCTCTAGAAGTCTCCCAGGTAATGATTAGTGAGGGTATAGGCTGGGTGGAAGCATCTCCCGGTATTGGTATGGAAGGTGACAAGGCAAGCAGTAAACCAGGCATAGAGACCGAAATCTTGGGATAGGTACAGAGTATTTCCAACTGAGAGAAAATAACAGGGGCAACCGAAAATTCCGAGGGAAAAAACCATGGTTTAGCAGGAGCAGGGAAGCAAACAACAGAAGAGCTCTCCAATACTGGGAAATCCTCAGTGGGAGATAGTATTGTCAGGGAATCAGGAACAGTCCTTGAAATTTTCATATCGGTAGCTTGAGAAAAAGGCAAAACCCGGGTAGTGGCGGGAGGGAAACTAATATCAGAAGCTGAAGTCTGTACCTCAGTGACAGGGACCTGAGAGCCAGCAAGCAGTAAGTATGAACTATGAAAAGTCTTAATGACCGGCACCTTAGGAGTACAAGGAGTCTTTTCCGAAACTGCAAGGACCCTAACCACAGGGGTACCTAATCTGACAAAAACATGAAAAGGTGTGTCTTCTAGTGCAAAATCTCTGATCACAGGACTCCTAACCGATAGTGAGGGTGTCTGGGTTTGATTAGAGGAAAAAATCAGATGTATTGATAAGTGACTTAGAAACAATTACTGAGGTTCTAGATTTGCTGGACGTGTGAGAAAAAATACCCTTTAAGACAGGAGCTTTAATTTCTTCCCAGAGTAACCCCATGTTTGCTGGGGCATATTAAGACACAGTACTGAGGGACTGGGTTTCAGCAAAGGCAGGACAGCAAAATAGCTCAGATTTAAACCCCAGGACTTGTAATATAGGCATGGTGACCTCAGACAGTACTAAGGGAGTGACCACAGATATGCTGATCCCTGGAGAATTACCCTGGACAGAGAAATCAGGGGGACCCCCAGTCAGGATAATCATTGTAGGAAGAGCTTCAGAATCAGAAGGAGAATCATTACCTCTCAGAGTCTCAAAACCAGTAAGACACAATTCAGCGAAAAGGGAAACAGTGTGCAGGCTTTTTACTAATCTATATGAAAAAGCGTCACTTTTGGGAGAAAACCGTGCGTCAGCAAACATTCCTGGGAACACAATATGAACCCCAGGAGGGACATACAGACTACTGTATGCTTTTAACCCTAAGCTTAAAGAGGAAGAGAACTCAGACAGTACACGAGGGTTAATCATAACTGTACTGGTCTCTGAAGTAGGTATTTGGTAAGGAATGTCTGGGAAACCAGAAATTACTGCAGACTCCATAATGTGGGAACTATGCGCTGAAGCAGGGATCACCGCTCTCTGGGCGACAGGCTGGTTCAGTGAAATACCCGGGAGAAGGAACTCTGCGACCAAGCTTAGGGAAAAACCTGACTCCTGACTACATTTATCAGGAACCAGAACTTTAGCCGAAGTCTCCGGAGGCGATACTGCGGAAACTTGAGCTGAAGCAGGGGATTTATAGCAAAGAATATCTAAGGACTCCGCACGGTTATGGGAATCCCTCAATGCAACCTCTGCTGTCTGACTTGGGGACTCATTCTCTGAGGCTAAAACGAAGGCATTAACTTGGAGGCAGCAAGAATTTACAGGGGTTAATGCAGACAGTGCCTGAGAGTAGAACATAGGTAATCTTCTCTCTGTATTAGGAAAGACAAGGAATATCTCCTCTGGAGCTAGGGGCGTGACCATGGCTGACAGAGAACAGGGATTTACCAAAGGAAACTCAGAGAGCTGCCCCACAGGGGTTAATACAGAAATGACCCTGGGAACAGAACTTAGGGATTCTCTCTCTGACGGGGAAAGCGCACAGGACTGCCTAGCAGAGGTTAAAGCTGGAAAACCCACAAGACCTTGAGTGACAGATTCGGAGTTAGAAATAGGGGAACTAAGGGACTTATTCTCTGATACTAGAACCTTAGTGTTGGTTAGTGAAACATATGTATCCTCCAGGGGAGCCTCACAGGACTGATCGGCAGGGGTTAACGTAGACATATCATTAGTGTCAGGGAACCCGGGCACACAATCAGAGCTAAGGACTGTGGCAGTTACTACGTTAGGAGATATTGCTAATGGGTCCGTTTGGTCATCTCCCGGAGAGGGAGATACGTCCCCCGGTTTAGCGACAGGACTGGCAGCAGAGGAAAACCGCCAGAGGACGGCGTTAGCGGCCTTGGGGCGATCCTGTTTTAACAAGTAACCGTCCAATGCCAAGGAAAGTACATGCAGCGTGTCGTGAGCGAGAGCCACCATGACGGAAGGGTCCGGGAGTACTACAGGAATGTCCAATGATAAAGCCAGGGCATTGAGTGTACTACAGGCATTGACCAGTTCCACAGGACTCACCTTATCACAGTATCTGGCCAGAACACTGGCCAGATACTGTTTTAAGTCTCTGAGGCAGTAAGCATTACAAACCAGATCATTACGGCATTTCTTTTGCAAGGGAGTTAAGCCCTCCGACATAAACGGATCTTCCATCAGGGGTATTATATCGCACAAATAATCATTCTCAAACTGGGACTGGTCTACAGACCGGGACAGGTTTTTAGGAAAAAACTTACCAACCCACACCTCAGCGGGGTCCGAGTTTGTGCGGCCGAGCATACTGTCACGGTTGTGCTCGCCACAAACCAGTGTCGGACCGCGAGGCTGAGGTGGGGTTGTAAAAGCACCGACCTTAGACCGCGCAGGCTGATCCGGATTGCGAAGTTCGTAGTCATACGTAGCAGGATCAGGATAGGAGAAGACAGCATCGTCGTTGTACAAGCCAGGGTCAGGACAGGAGACGTCAGAATAAACATTGTCCAAGCAGGAGTTCGGCAACAGGGAGTCAGGAAAGCCCCGCTTCAGCTTAGGAGCGCGTGGGTGGCCTCTGCGCGTGCGGCGACCATGGCCCATGGTACTGGTCTCAGGAGGTGGAAGACAGACCAGATTTACACACCGCCTAGCTGCACGGTTAAACCAGTGCCACAGTGCAAGAGTCCTGAGCGGGCTAGGGAATCCTCTGTAGCAGCGCAGGAACCAGGACACGGCCTCTCTAGATTAGGGAAAGAGTAGGCCCCAGGAACCAGGAAGCTGTAGATACACAGGGAAACCTCCGCTTCAGTGCAGGAATCCAGGAGACTGAAGGACGCAGGGACGAAACCTCTGCTTCAGCACAGGAGAACAGGAAGCTGAAGGACGCAGGACGGAACCTCCGCTTCAGCACAGAAGAACAAGCGGGAGCTTGAAGGAAGCTGAAGGACGCAGGGTGGAACCTCCGCTTCAGCACAGGAGAACAAGCGGGGGCTTGAAGGAAGCTGAAGGACGCAGGACAGAACCTCCGCTTCAGCACAGGAGAACAAGCAGGAGCTTGTGGCAGAACAGGTAGTGACATCCGGTAAGGACTATGCTCGGCAGGGAGCATTGTGGGAACATAGTACTTAAAGGCCAGCGGACCAATCCCCGGCGGGGGGTGTGAAGGTCCTGCTCCAATAAGTGAATACAAGGCTGGATTGCAGTGATAGATTGCATAGCTGCAGTAGATACCAGAGGAAGTGTGGCAGTATAGCTTTGGTGAGTGAATCCAGGCTGCAGTAATATCAGGTGAAGAATTCCAGGACTGCACCGGTCTGCAAGGTAAGGCAACCAGTAAACCGCGGAGCGGATTCCTTACAGGCGTGACCCAACCCCAGGAAAGAAGACAGGAGTGACGGTCAAAGAAGCCAAGAAGTCGGAAACCAAAGTTGAGGCGTCGGGGGATGTGAACCCGGAGAAGCAGGACTTTGAACCGCCTGCAGCCGCCAGGGAGCGCTCCGCGTCTGGTATCTACGACCTTCAGAGACAGTGCCTCCCGCAGTCATCTCCAGTGTTATGCCTGTGGAAAAATGGGGCACATTCGAGCGTATTGCCCCTCCCCACGGAGAACGGCGTCTCGGCCGGCCAAGTCCATGCTGTGTACTCCACAGGCCGATGCCGCAGCGGACCAGTCCACACCGAGTAATCGAATCAGACCGGCGGCCATTGTCAAGGTGGTGATTAAAGGCATCTACGCCTCTGCGTTGATGGATACTGGGTCCCAGGTGACCATAGTGTATCGCCCCTTTTACGATCAACATTTGCATCGGCTGCCGCTACTACCTACGGACTCCCTGAGGCTGAGAGGACTGAGTCATGAAGACTACCCTATTGATGGGGTGGTGAAGGCACATCTGGACATTCCGCAGTTGATCACCGGCAAGCATCATCCCATGGAGGTGGAAGCGCTAGTGTGCCCAGAACCCCAGGATCACCCCAGTGCCCCGATAATCATGGGGACAAATACAGACATCGTACAAGCTGTGATCCGCATGTACCTTCAGGAAGCGGGTGAATTACCACTGCGGGCGCTAGCCATTTGCCCCGCCCTACAAGAAGCGTGTGGTAGGATTGTGACTGAAGAGGAGCACGAGATGCTGTATAGTCAAGAGCGGGGGCTGACCGAGATCCCTCCCGGGACAGGAAGAATGATGGTCGCTGCCTGTCATTATCCAGCTAGATGACCGGGGGATCAATTATTCTCCTTGGAAAGCACGACACATGATGACCAGCGGCTCGGCTACGAAGTATTGGCTTCAGTGAAGAAATGGTCGGGGAAAATTCCGGCCCGGACCCAGGTATATGTCCAAAACCTTTCTCCGTACCTCATGTGCATTGACCACCGACAACCATTGGGTAGAATCTATCCAGTAACCCCGGAAGGGAAGACGGCTGGTGACCGCCCAGTGGCCACCGCCCATGCCGTAACCCCAAAGTTGGCATTTGACTTCGGAGACTCGCCATTGACGGAGGAGTGGAGAGGAAGACTGCAGACCAAACTGGAAGACCGAGTGTTTTCCATAAGTGATATGATGTGGGGTGCAGTCGTAGCGCCCGTCACACCATTCGATTAAACTACACTGCACCATTCCGCGAACGTTCCCGCCGCATAGCACCTCGAGATGTGGAAGAGGTGAGGAGACTATTAGTCGAGATGGAGGAAGCCGGTATCGTTCAGGGATCCCGCAGTCCCTACGCCTCGCCTATCGTGGTGGTCCGCAAAAAGAATGGGACCGTACCTCTCTGCATAGACTATAGGACATTGAACAATCGCACGGTACCTGATCAGTACACACTGCCATGCATCGTGGACCTTCTGAACGCCTTGACGGGAAGTAAATGGTTCAGCGTGCTGGACTTGCGGCTGGAAGATCAGGAGAGAACCGCTTTCATCTGCCCGCTAGGGTTCTACCAGTTCACCCGTATGCCGCAAGGGATATGTGGAGCGCCGGCCACCTTCCAGAGGTTAATGGAAAAGACGCTGGGAAACATGAACCCGCAAGAATGCTTGGTGTACCTGGACGACATTATAGTGTTCGGGAAGACGCTGGAGGAGCATGAAGAGCGGCTGTTAAAGGTGTTGGACCGACTTCAAAAGGAGGGACTTAAGCTGTCCCTGGACAAATGCAAGTTCTGCCGCACGTCTGTGACCTATGTGGGCCACATTGTATCAGCAGAAGGGATATCCACCGACCCAGGGAAGATAGAGGCGGTAGTGAATTGGCCCCAGCCCAACAACGTCCAGGAACTATGGTCCTTCCTGGGGTTCTGCGGTTACTACCGGCGATTTGATGGAAGGCTACTCAAGCAAAGCTAAAATCTTGAATAACCTCTTAAAAATCTATCCTGAAGAATCAGGTAGGAAAGCTACCACTGCACAAACCCCTTTGGAGAGAAATTGACTCCTGCTTGCGAGCAAGCATTCTTGAGATTGAAAACTAACCTAACGAAGGCCCCGGTGCTGGCCTATGCCGATCCCGACCGAGAGTACGTTCTACACGTGGATGCCAGCTTCAGCGGCTTGGGAGCAGTGTTGCACCAGAAACACGATACGGGGCTCCGACCAGTGGTGTATGCAAGTCGAAGTTTGACTCCAAGCGAACAGAATTACCCAGTCCACAAGTTTGAGTTCCTAGCCCTCAAATGTGGGCTGTATTGGACAAGCTGCATGATTACTTGTATGGGGTACAGTTTGAAGTCAGGACAGATAACAACCCAATGACTTACATCAACACGTCTGCCAAATTGGATGCGACCGGTCACCGATGGTTGGCGGCACTGGCCAACTATCGGTTCAACCTTAAATACAAACCAGGGCCTAGCAACATAGGGGCCGATGCTCTGTCGCGGAGACCTGTGCTTCAACCAACCACTGATGAGGAGGTGTGGGAAGAAATTCTGGGGCCTGGCATACGTGCTCTATGCTCACTAGCAGCAGTGGTCAACGATCAGGTGGCATTCTGGGAATTGAGACTAGCTGATTCACTAGGGTGTCAATCCCAGTCAGTTCCACGGGCGTACCGACGCCTGGAAGGAATGAACATTACGGAGGACAAAATAATTTCCTGGAAAGAATTGGTGCAACATTAGATTCAAGACCCAGTGGTGGAGCTAGCTCGCCAAGCCCTGCAACAAGGGAATCCCTCTATCCTTAAGCAAGCCCCCAGAGAACTGGTGAAACTACTACTGAATGAGTTTGGAAAATTCGAACTGGACAACTCCCTACTGTACCGGGTAATACCGTATCACAATCATCCCGACCGGCGACAGTTATTCTTGCCTCAAAACCTGAGAAATATGGTCCTCCGGGCCCTACATGATGACCATGGCCATCTGGGCGTGGACAAAACGTTCGGGTTACTTCGGGACCGGTTCTATTGGCCAAAAATTAGAGAATCGGTGGAAATGCATTGCCGACGGTGTACTCGCTGTATACAGAGGAAGACACTTCCCACTCGGGCGGCTCCCATGGCCCATCTGAAAAGCTCCGGCCCCATGGATTTGGTGTGCATGGATTTCTTGTGTATCGAGCCAGACACCCGGGGCATCGGTAACGTACTGGTGATTACAGACCACTATACCAGATACGCCCAAGCGTTCCCCACCAAAGATCAACGGACGGTGACAATGGCTAGAGTATTGTGGGAGAAATAATTTGTTCATTATGGATTACCGAACCGCCTACACTCTGATCAAGGCAGGGATTTCGAGAGTACTCTCATTAGAGAACTGCTGAAGTTGTTAAATATAGCTAAGTCGCGAACTACCCCGTACCACCCAGAAGGGGATGCTATGCCCGAACGGTTCAACCGAACGCTACTTGACATGCTGGGGACATTAAAAGGCTCTCAGAAGACTTAGTGGAGCAAGCATGTGGAGACGTTGGTGCATGCCTATAACTGTACTCGACACGAGTCTACAGGGTATACTCCATACTTCTTGATGTTTGGGAGAGAAGCTAGGATGCCCGTGGATGTGCGACTGCGGATATCTACCGATGGGGTATCCAACAGGACACACTTTCGATATGCACAAAGGTTACAAGACAGCCTGCAGCAGGCCTATAAATTGGCTGAGAAGGCGGCGGCGCAATTGAATATGAGTAACAAAAGGCGATACGATCACAAAGTGCTACATAAAGAAATCCGCCCGGGGGATGCTGTTCTCCTTCGTAATCTGGGCATTCCCGGAAAGCACAAACTGGCTGATCGGTGGAGAGATGGGGTGTATGAGGTGGAATCACAGATGCCTGGCCTCCCGAAGGCCGGGTAAAGGTATGGCATAGGAACCATCTGTAGGGGACAACGAATCGGAAGTGCCCATTGTTTCAATCGATGGAGAAGCTGAAAGTACAGAGGATGGCCCAGAGACTGTAATAAATGCCACCTCTGAGAATCCTATGGAAGGAACCTCTCAAAGGGGCCTTCCGGCCGCGGGGGCATTTCCCGAAGGAGCTACGGGTAAAGAGCCCCTTGGTCCAACGACAGATACGCTGAGTCCCGTGAGCCAGGCACTAGACCCGCAGAGCCCGTGCTTTGTGCCCCAAAAAGACTTTGTAGACCTATTAAGCCCCTCAAGGGAAGAGTTGGAAATGCCAAACGAGACTTGCTACTCTCCCGAGGAGGTAGCTGAAGAGCAACTTTGCCGAAGCCAAAGAACTGGTAAACCTCCAATGAGGATGGCTTATGATCGATTCTGGGCACCCCATTATGAGGCTCAGCAGTGGGCTCGCAGCAGAGGGCAGTCTGTCATTGTAATGGTCAGTGAAATGTGCAATCTAATCTAGAGCTGATAAGTAAGATCGCATTTATGTTGTGTCATTTTTATTATATAACGTTCTGTGTATAGTTACGTAAGTTGTGACCCAAGCGGGGACGTTGGATTCTGCAAGGGGGAGAATGTAGGGTTGTGCTTAATACCTCATGTGGATGCAGGGTGTGCCCGGAGGGAGTAGTGCAGGTTCCACGGCGGCCCGACAGTATAGGGCGCCGCCATGTTATTGTGCAACCTTACAGAGGGCACTGACAGAGCAGAGTGGGCGCGCATGCGCAGTGTAAGCGTGCGAACGACAGACCAATAAGGGAAAGGCTTCGTCGGTGGACTACAACTCCCATGAGCTCTGGGACAGCCATCTGATGTCAGGAGCCAAGGAGAAGGCTAGGATTACGGAAGGAGGAAAGGGAAGCGTGGGGGAGAGACCACACTAGGCAGAAGGGATACGGAAGGTGCAGGAGGAGGTAGTGTGAGTGCAGGGGGTCCGTGACCCGCCGGCATAGGACAGCTTTCCCCGCAGGCCCTGAAGAGTATTCCCTGAGTCACAGTAGGTTGCTGTGCTGTAGGGACACCCTATAGTGGTAGAGAACATTTCCCTTACTGTATGACAGTTAGGGACCAGTGTGTGGAGCAAGGTGATTGCGAGCCATTTGGGACCAGACAGCTGAGCATTGCGACACCGGAGGCAGGCTGTGAATTCGTCTTATATGTATAAACGTAGAGATTGACGCTCATACATGTGTATGGACTCACAAGCTGTATTTCAGCATATAAGTAGATGGGAACTTCTATAAATAATTCCAGCATGTATATAATACTAGGTCAAGGGGGGACATGAACATGGAACCTAGCGGTCAGTCAGCGCGACTACCGCAGATATGGTTTACCCTGCTTACCCCCCTTAACATATACACTTCCCTAAATAGGGACCAAGGTAATATTGAATGAGGGCTACTGCCCATTACCTTTCCATTGAGTGTATAGGGATACGAAATCCATCCAGGCGAAGTTCCACTGCATGCAGTCCTGATCAGAAGAACCAGAGTGTAGAGAAGCAAGGAGCACAGCTGAAGTAGAAGTCTGCAGGGAGAATCCTGTAGAAAAAATGAATGAAGGGCACAACTCCGTGCTAAAACTGAGGGTGATTTATTGGATAAATGCACAGGGACAGAAACACAGCCCACACACCGACATGTTTCGTCCCACGGGACTTTATCAAGGTGTAGATTTTTTATATATATATAATATATATAATATAATATATATATATATATATAATTTATCGTATTTATCGGTATCGTATGGTATATATATATACCATACGATACCGATAAATACGATAAATTATATATATATATAAACAAAAAGAACGATTCCTGCGCTCCTACCAATTAGGCTAAGATAAAATAATATTCTCATGAAAATTATATTTTGTTAAACCCTTTGGCCAAAGCATTTGTAAGCCTGTATGCCACGTCAAGGCATACCCGTTAATTCAGGTACCTACACTTTTTTCACCATTCCATGGGACAACTCTTACATATATATATTGTTGTCCCATGGACTGGTGAAAAAAGTGTAAAAGCCCTGAAGGGGTTAAATAAAGCATGAGCTTATGTGAGTAGTGCAATTAAAATCTGGCTAAAGCCAGTATCATACTTACCTTTGCTATAAAGGTAAACAGTTTGGAGATGAGAGGGAGGGTGCACCGATTTTTGACCGTGATCCGGTTGAGGCCCCGGTAGTCAATGCAGGGTCTAAGCATATCGTCCTTCTATTTAACATAAAAGAACCTGGCCCCGGCGGGTGAGGAAGAATTACGTATACATCCCTTCTCGAGGCTCTCACGGATGTATTCGTCCATGGCTTCAGTCTCGGGGAGAGAGAGAGGATACGATTTAGACTTTGGGAGTACAGCACCTGAAATTAAGTTGATCAGGCAATCGTAGGACCTGTGGGGTGGCAGTACTTCAGACTGTATCTTGCTGAAGACGTCCAAGAAATCGGAGTAAAGCTCCGGTAGGTCAGAACTCGACGGAGGCGGAACCGTGATACCTGCATGCAGTGTCGGGAGGTAATGACCGGCGTATTCGACTCCTCCGATTTTGATCTCCACTGTACAGGCATGCGCGACCCCCAGTCTATACAGGGGTTGTGCTGTTGCAGCCAAGGTAGCCCTAGAGTAACTGGGGTTCCGGGAGAATGGATAAAGTCCAAGGCAAGGGTCTCAGTGTGACTGTCGGGAGAAGACAAGATGAGGTAAATGAAGGCAGGATTCAAGGGTCGTCCGTCGATCCCTTCTAGTCCGATGGGAACCTTCTTCATGGTGAGTGCAATGTTAAGTTTTGTTAATTCCTGATCCATAAAGTTCCCTCCTGCCCCGGAGTCAATGAAGGCGGAAGGTGATGTACGGAAAGTAGGGCCCTGGTGGGTAACCCTTGCCGATGGCCCTGAATATAATGCAAAAATAGCTTTTATCAATTTCCCGTCAAACCCAAACACTCCAAGTGTAGCTTCTAAATAGGGCCAGTCTATCCTCTCGAAAGCCTTTTCGGCATCCAGGCTTAGTACCATAACCGGTAGTGATCTTGAATTGGCTATCTCTATCAGATCAGATCAATAATTCATCGGGTGTTGTCTGCAGCTTGCTGATCCTTAATGAAACCGACTTAATCTGGATGTATTAGCCTGGGCAGGATGACACTCAATCTATTGGCCAGCAATTTCGCATACATCTTCACATCAGTGTTTATAAGGGAAATTGGCCTGTAGCTCTTGCAGTCCAACAGATCTTTTCCCTGTTTATGGATTAAGGATATAGACGCTTGGAGCATGTGTTCCGGGAAAGGGTTCCCCGCCAGCAAAGCATTGAACATACGGAGGAGATGGGGAGCCAGCTATTTAGTAAATTTTTTGTAATATAAATTTGAGAAACCATCAGGCCCCGGAGCTTTAGAGGGTTTTAGATTCTTAATGACCTCAGATATCTCCTCTAAGGAGAAGTCTCTCCCCAACACTTCCCCATCCAAGCTGCTCAGCCTGGGAAGGCCGGCGCTCTGAAGGAAGTCCTTCATCGCTTTCTTAGTAGGATTGTTATGTGCCACTTTTTTTTCCGTCGTAAAGCTTTTCATAGAACTTTTTGAATTCCCCCACGATTGTTTTCGGATTGGCGGAGGTCCCCCCCGATTGCAGCCTAATTGCTTGAATGTTGAAATTTGGGATTCTCTCTTTTAATAGCCTAGCTAGCATGGTATCTGGTTTGTTTGCTTTTTCATAAAATTTCCTCTTTGACCAGCTCAATGATTTCTCCGCCTGGGAGGTTAGGAGGAGGTTCAGTTCTATTTGGGTGTCTTTCATTTTTCTAAGGGCTTCCTGTTGCAAGCTCTGTTTATGCTGAGAGGAGAGAACTTCCAACCTCGACTGTAGTTCAAGGACTTTTTTATTTTGCTCCCTTTTTCTCCTTGCTGCAATATTATGGATGTGAAACAGGTAAACAGCAAGTTAACCCACCAGGCGCTCAGAAAGCATGGCTGCAGCTGTGAACTGGTGCTTGAATAACAGTTAATGTTGGTAACGAATGCCACAGTCCCCCAGTGTAATCTTCACAAATGTAAATCTCTGCAACTGGCTAACCATAAGCACAATAAAGTTAGAGAAAACATAGAAGTAGATAACTTACAGCTGGGGGATGTAGAGAAGTGGCTGGTCTATCCTCCGGTATGGAAATGCTGCATGTCCCTCTGCTAGCAATGTGTCTTGACGACTTGATCCTCTCTGCCCGCCAGCACTTTCTTCTGCCGCCAACCCTACATCCGCTCGATCGCGGTGGGTGGTCACCTGACCGACGGCAGTGCCGGTGTATCCGGGTGTAGCAGGGGGACGCAGGTGCACCAGACGCAGCCCGGCGTGCAGGCAGCAGGCAGCAGGCACTGGAGTACTGGAAATCCTCCCAGGGGAGGTGTAGATGCCGCACAGCCATGGAGTAAGAACTTCAGAGAAGGCTGATCAGTGATTCATAAAAAACTTTAATGAGACAAAGTGCAAACGGATCCTCTTGACGCGTTTCGGCCCGTCAGGCCTGTGTCAAAAGAGTGATCCGTTTGTAACAGCATGATGTATATATAGCCAGTGCAAGTTACAACACCTGTGAACAAGCCCCAAACAAATGGGTAACAGGTGTAACCCCTAACACAGCAAATAATAATCATCAAATTAAAAACAGTGCTGTAATAAAATTGACCAATCTTATCATTGGATAGGAAAACATATACAGATAATTAAACATAATATGCTAAATCAAAATCTCTGATGAATTGGTCAAAAAAACTAAAAACATGTGAGTTAAAAGAAAAGAAAATGCACAAATGTAAATAAAGTTTATAATGAAATACAACATTAATTCTATGAAGTCTACCGGACTAGCAAGATAGAGTTTCACCAAAGATAGTAGAAAGAGCTATCAGTCACAAATCACTTGATATTAAATCTGTGTGTAATAATGCTTTGAATGATAAAACAATAAAGAAACAGCATATGATAAAGCATGTTGGACCATGTGAAAAAAGGGAAGTGAAGCAAGAAATTAAGAGGAACAGTGGGGGAAACGGGGGAGTGAGAAGGGGAAAGAAAGAGAAAGCGTGAAGGAAAAGAAAAAGAAAAAAAAAAGAAAAAAAGGGAAGAAAAAGGAGGAAAAGAAGGGGAAAGAGAGAAAGGACCAGGCGGGGGGAAGAAAAAGAGGGGGGGGGGAGAGAGCGGAAAGAAAGGGTGAAGAACAGAGAAAGGGGGGTGGGGAGAGAAGGGAGGGGGGGGGGAAGAGGAGAGGGGGGGCAGAAGAAAGATGGGGGGGAAAGAACAAGGAGGAAAGAGAAAAACAATAAAACAATATACATAATGCAGTGATAAGCATTCATTAATCACCAAGAAAATGTTTTAGCTCCCATTCAACATTGAGTCCGTGAGGCTGTAATGTATTCATGGAAAATATCCATGACATCTCTTTTTTGGTCAATCTGTTCAATCTATCGCCTCCTCTAATGTAAGAGGGGACGTGTTCAACCCCAAAGAATGAGAAATGCTTGAGTCCACCAAGTGGACATTATACAAAATGTTTTGATAGTGGATGTAATAAATCTTTTTTATTTATTAATCTAACATGTTCTGAGATACGAATATATAAAGATCTAATGGTTCTTCCCACATATTTCTGTTGACATCCACATGTGATAACATAAACAATGTAGCTTGTTTGACAATTAATAAATGTGTTGATTCTATATTTGCTGTTTGGAAACAGTGTGTGTACTCTTTTTGTTGATGTAGCAAATTTACAACATTTACAAAATCCACATCTGAAAAAACCTTTAGGTATGTTGCTAATTCGAGGTTGGCTTGGAGATTT
Organism: Ascaphus truei; assembly: GCF_040206685.1. NCBI lineage: Eukaryota > Metazoa > Chordata > Amphibia > Anura > Ascaphidae > Ascaphus > Ascaphus truei. The sequence continues at coordinate 316,148,987 of NC_134484.1, forward strand.
GTACATGCTTCTCGAAATGGATGAGGCTAGTGTATTGGCCCTTCTGAAAGCAAATTTGGGACCATGTGTTGTAAACATATCTAGATCTTTATCCAATTTTAGATCTTTATCCAATTTTAGTTTTTCCAATTTTTATCCAAACGCTGGAACATACTAAAATTGGATAAAGATCTAGATTACAACACATGGTCCCAAATTTGCTTTCAGAAGGGCCAATACACTAGCCTCATCCATTTCGAGAAGCATGTACAAATCTCCAAGCCAACCTCGAATTAGCAACATACCTAAAGGTTTTTTCAGATGTGGATTTTGTAAATGTTGTAAATTTGCTACATCAACAAAAAGAGTACACACACTGTTTCCAAACAGCAAATATAGAATCAACACATTTATTAATTGTCAAACAAGCTACATTGTTTATGTTATCACATGTGGATGTCAACAGAAATATGTGGGAAGAACCATTAGATCTTTATATATTCGTATCTCAGAACATGTTAGATTAATAAATAAAAAAGATTTATTACATCCACTATCAAAACATTTTGTACAATGTCCACTTGGTGGACTCAAGAATTTCTCATTCTTTGGGGTTGAACACGTCCCCTCTTACATTAGAGGAGGCGATAGATTGAACAGAATGAACAAAAAAGAGATGTCATGGATATTTTCCATGAATACATTACAGCCTCACGGACTCAATGTTGAATGGGAGCTAAAACATTTTCTTGGTGATTAATGAATGCTTATCACTGCATTATGTATATTGTTTTATTGTTTTTCTCTTTCCTCCTTGTTCTTTCCCCCCCATCTTTCTTCTGCCCCCTCTCCTCTTCCCCCCCCCCCCTCCCTTCTCTCCCCACCCCCTTTCTCTGTTCTTCACCCTTTCTTTCCGCTCTCTCTCCCCCCTCTTTTTCTTACCCCCACCCGGTCCTGTCTCTCTTTCCCCTTCTTTTCCTCCTTTTTCTTCCCTTTTTTTTTTCTTTTTCTTTTCCTTCACGCTTTCTCTTTCTTTCCCCTCCTCACTCCCCCTTTTCCCCCACTGTTCCTCTTAATTTCTTGCTTCACTTCCCTTTTTTCACATGGTCCAACATGCTTTATCATATGCTGTTTCTTTATTGTTTTATCATTCAAAGCATTATTACACACAGATTTAATATCAAGTGATTTGTGACTGATAGCTCTTTCTACTATCTTTGGTGAAACTCTATCTTGCTAGTCCGGTAGACTTCATAGAATTAATGTTGTATTTCATTATAAACTTTATTTACATTTGTGCATTTTCTTTTCTTTTAACTCACATGTTTTTAGTTTTTTTGACCAATTCATCAGAGATTTTGATTTAGCATATTATGTTTAATTATCTGTATATGTTTTCCTATCCAATGATAAGATTGGTCAATTTTATTACAGCACTGTTTTTAATTTGATGATTATTATTTGCTGTGTTAGGGGTTACACCTGTTACCCATTTGTTTGGGGCTTGTTCACAGGTGTTGTAACTTGCACTGGCTATATATACACATGATGCTGTTACAAACGGATCACTCTTTTGACAAAGGCCTGACGGGCCGAAACGCGTCAAGAGGATCCGTTTGCACTTTGTCTCATTAAAGTTTTTTATGAATCACTGATCAGCCTTCTCTGAAGTTCTTACTCCACGGCTGTGCGGCGTTTACACCTCCCCTGGGAGGATTTCCATTGCTGCAATATTAATTAAAAGCCCTCTTAATGTTGCTTTGTGTGCCTCACAGAGGGTCGGGGTGACTCCACGTTTCCCAAATTCTATCTAAAGAACTGATCTATCTCTCCATTCACCATATTCCATATTTCTGGGATTTTAATGAGAGACTCATTGAGCTTCCAGTTTGCTCCCGGTTTATCTAGGCTAATTTGGGTGCACCGTAGCTCTATACTGTATGTGCGTGATCAGACCACGAAATATCGTGGATCCCAGCCTGGGAGATCTGTGGAACCAGTCTACTAGAAACAAAGAAGTGATCGATTCTGCTATATGTGTTGTGAGGGCTAGGGTAGAAGGAATACTACCTATCTAGTGGGTGAAGTTCTCGCCATATGTCAACCAGCTGATTGTCCTTTAAGCACCTAGCTAGAGTAGACAACTTTTCTGAGCTCTTTGCCCTCAAGGAGCCTGATCTATCTATTTGAGCATTTAATACCGTATTAAAATCGCCCCCCAGGATTATAGCCCCCCTGACCTGGCCAATCTTCCGAGTGTCCGAAACATTTTGCTAAAAAAGAGGGGATCTTGCTCACACAGTGCATATACTGTGTCCAAGGAGATGAGTTGCTGGTTGATGGAACCCACTAGCAGTAAGAATCTACCCTCCAAGTCCCTTTTTACTGTCTCTACGAGGAGTGGGAGTTTGTTATTTATTAGGATTGCCACCCCTCTCTTTTTCTCTCTGGCTGAGGACATGTATACAGTATTTGTCGGAAATGTTTATCTTTAAACCCAGGGTGGCTCCTGACACTAAAATGTGTCTCTTGCAGCATGATCACGTCTGCATTCTTCTGCTTGTATTCTGCCCGAGCCACCCTGCGTTTTTTTGGACAATTAAATCCTTTAACGTTATGTGATAAGACTATTAAGGCCATATTGTTCTCGAAGTCACCTTAGAGGATCTCTCTACTGGTTTGGGGTCCACCCCGTGGCGAGTCGGCTTATAAGGGGTAAAGAGGGGAAAGGGGGAGGGGAAGACAAGACACTGAGGGGGAACTTAACTGGGGAGCCAACCGATGTCCAGGACACCCCTGGCTCCCTTGCCTTTGATAAACGGCTAAAGACCGGTGCCCTAACAGTGGGCAACCAGTCATTCTGGACAGCCCGGGGTTTAGCCTCCCAATGGACTTTGTTGGGTGGTCGAGCGTGTGCCCAAACACTCATAGTGGGGCGCCGGCAAACGACTGCAGATAAAACTCCGCCGGCACTTCTGCAAATGTTCACAGCCCTTGTCGAGTTCGTGTGACATGAACGTAAACATACTTAACTAAACTTAACATATTTAATTTAACATAACCTCACATATCAAAATATCATTGTATCATAACATCTTAACATCCTAATCACATAACCTCATCCTAACATCCTTCATCCTAACATCCTATCCTCAGTTCATCATAACCTCATAACATCATAGCATCATCATAACATCTTAACTTAACATACTTAACTTAACATAACCTCATATATCATACTATCCTAATATCCTAACATCTTAACATCATAACATCCCCCTTGCATCCTACATCCTAACATCATAACATCCTATCCTCATAACATCATAACATCATAGCGTCATTCTAAGCTCATATCTCATAACATCATACCTCACAACCCCATGACATTGTACATCCTCGTAACCTCATACATCACAGCACCATAACATCATACATCAAACAACAATCCACACACATCGTCTGGTAGATTAAAACAGGACCAGCAGCAACATAAAAGTACCTATTCCGTTACAGATAGTACTGTTTCTAGATTGAGTCTTTCTAGCCCTAACCATGCCTATCCGAACCCAGCATCTTACTCTTCGCTGATCTCCTGTACCTTGTTATCCCGCTAGCCTTATCCTGTTAACTATGTACATCCAACTTTTTAACTACATCTTAACCTATCCCTATACTCTTAACCCTATATTTTATTCCCTATATCTTATTCGTCCTATTCATCTTATTCCTCTCTATCTAACCCTATCTAATTCTATAGCTATCTCTATATCCTATCTAATTGCAACCATGCCACTGTAACCCGGCCTCTGCTTCTTGTGAATCTTGCCTCCCCCGTTCCCGGCGTTCCAGGGGACTCTCTTTGCCTTTTGCCCCGGGTTTCCCGTCGCCTCGGCTCTCTGTCTTACACCCGCGCATGTTGTCATTTGCTCTATTTCTTCCGCCCCCCTCTCCCTATTGGCCTGTCCCTGCGCATGTGCAGACCGTCCCTCGGTTAGTCAGTCGCCGCCGCAGTCCAAGATGGCTGCCAGAGCAGGGAGCTCCACCGCTGCAGGAGGATGTCAGTCATCAGTAGGACAATGGCGCCACCCTGTGGTCAGAAGCATACTGGCCGCACAGCAAAGATCCTGGCCCTGTCTCTTGAAGTCTCTGGACGTCCTCCTCGCGGGTTTCTAGGGGATTTGTCTCGCGATGCACCTCAAGATGTGCCTCTCACTTCCCTCCAGGCTGGCTCCACGACAGGACATTATCCAGGATACCGGTAGGTATCAGCTTTGTCTCCTACGTCTAGCTTCCTCAGGAAAGCAGCTCCTTCGTCTGGGTGTTTCAGGGTCACGGCCGTTCCATTTTTTAGTACAAGAAGACCAAATGGGAAAATCCACCTGTACTTGACGTCATTATCCCGTAAAATCCTGGTGATTGGGGCCAATCCCCTCCGCTTCGCCAATGTAGTGGGGGAAATGTCCTGGAAGATCTGGAGCCTCTTCCTCTCAAATTATATATGCGGTGAGGCTCTGGATATCCGGCAAACTTTATCTTTGGTGGTAAAGTGGTGAAACCTTTGTAATATATCGAGGGGGGTCTCCTTTTGGGGTTTCGATCAGATTGCCCTGTGGCACCTATCTAACAGTAGGCCCCGCTCAGTCAGATCTAGCATGAGGCTTGTCAGCCATTTTGTCATACAGTCCTCCGCATCTGCCACTGACTCCGGTACACCCCGCACTCATATTGTTTAGGCGATCGCGGTTCTCGGAGTCTTCCTTCTTATCCACAGGTTGGTAAGGGAAGTGTTCCCTAATAGGGTGCTCTAAGATGATGTCGGTGAAGACTTAGATATATAATAAAAGGAGTCTTCAGGTGAGTCCAGGATTCAATGCTTAATGAGCAGCGTTGTCTAATCCCCAAATGACACACTAAAAACAAACAAATAATGGCAGCAAATGTTTCAAAACACCGTTAAAGGACAAACCGCTGTAGGGGAAAAAACCTCTAACCTGGCCGGTGTGTTTGTCCCACCCGGCGGTCCCTTCTCTGGCGGGTCACGTGTTCCCAGCGGGTCCCCTCGGCAGAGAGTGTAAATACTCACATAGCTGCCTTCTTGGTGCCGGTGTGCTGCTATGGGGAAAAAAGAACTGTTCCACTGCTCTCTTCGTAGCGTGCGTCCGTCCCAGCAGCTGATAACAAGGTAGGTGAAAGGACTCTGAGCACTGCAAAAATATCAGGCTGGCGGCAACGTGCAAGAAAAAACTTTATTATGGCATAAAAGCCCGAATTAAAAAGACATACAAAACAATTCTCTGACGCGTTTCGTCTTTACGACTTTATCAAAGAGTGCTTTATGGCAGCCAGAGATGTGCCCTAAATAGCCCTGAGTTCCCGCGCGAGGATGGGAGTACCCACCCTCCTTTGACGTAATCCCTACAGCTGGAAAAATGTATGCATAATGAATGAAACGGCTCTCACAGCGTAATGTAGAGGGATTAACTCATATACTGCTGATATAATGTGAGAACCAGTAATGAACAAGTAATAAGATTGGCAAGGAACATATGGTGTCATTTAGGGGCAATCACCTAGCCGCCACAGCAAACTGACATATGGAGAACAAAACAGTTAACAAAACATATAACTTAAATTCTTAATAAAATAGGAAAAGGAATACATAAAAAGTGAAAAAATAATAATAATAAAAAACTAATGAAAAGTAATAAATAAATAAATGACCTAACATTGTAACTATATATATGTGGTAATATCATAGGAAAAAGTATACAAAACTAATTCTAAACTAATCTGTAACTATATAAAAACCAATAAACACCTAATGTGCTACTTATCTAAAAAAATGTTCACATGTAAAGAATCCTATGTCTATTAAAACAGGAGTGTTATAAGGAGACTAATGAATAGAATTATATGAGGTATTACATTTGCAGGTGTTATGGTAACAGATAGTATAATTGCAAAAGAAACCATAAATACCAGAAAACATAATGTCTGTGAATTATAATAATACATACATTAAATAGTAAGTGGATATTCCACATTCTTTAAAAAAATAATTGCAGTAGAGCCCCGTATACAATTAAAGGGGGTAAATCATCCAAATAGTAGACGTATATAGAATATCACAGACATTAATATTAGCACTAATATACACAGATTAAGTTAATAATAATTCCATACATTTAAGATTAAATAATACCAATTTGTATTAATAAGAGTAGAACTACATAATAAATGAAACCCCTTTACATGAATGAAAGGGATATACAATCCAAATAGCAAAAATCAATGATGTTTAAAAAATAGGTGCTATAATAACAGCCTACAAAAAATGGGCCAGCCCCCATTCCACATTGATACCTTGTGGGTGGAGGCTGTCCATGCAGAAAATCCAAGACATCTCTTTTTGGTTAAGAATTTTTAGTCTGTTTCCACCTCTTGTCATAATAGGAACATGTTCAAGTCTCAAAAAGGAAAGACCCTTTAGACCTCCCTGTTGACAAGAGGAAAAATGTCGAGGAACCAGATGCAATAAATCCTTTTTCTTTATCAGACGTACATGTTCTTGAATTCTAGTTTTTAACGCTCTTATTGTACGACCAATATACATCTTATTGCACCCACATCTAATCATATAAACAACATAGCTGCTATTACAATTGATGAAGGACTGAATTGTCTTTTGAGTTTTGGGTTGAAGACAGTCAATTTTTTTCGTGGGTCTAGCATATTGGCAAATGCTACACTGTCCACACTGAAAGAAACCTTTAGGGATGTTACTTATCTTTCCTACACTTTGTGACGAGAAAAGACTAGATGACAGGTGTGTCGCCAGGGATTTGGCTCTACGAAAAACCAGTTTGGGCCTATCGTTTGTAATGTTGTGTAAGTCAGAGTCTAATTTAAGGGTATCCAAATGTTTTTCAATAATTGAACGGATATCATTTGATTGGCTACTCTGTCTTGTAATGAACAGTGGTAAAGGTTGAGATTTGTCCCCCCTCCACTTATTTTTCTTGTTAACATTTGTGGAGAGAAGGTCTTCTCTTGACATGGCTTTCACTATGGTATAGGTCTTTACCAGATCTTTTTCTAGATATCCCCTGTTTATAAATCTAGTAATCAGTAGGTGGGCCTGCTCTGTGAAATTGTCCTCAGTTGAACAGAGCCATCTAAGGCGCATAAATTGTCCCTTAGGTATTCCTTTTTTGAGGGGTAGAGAATGGTTGCTGTTAGCTATAAGGTAAGTATTTCTAGAGTTTCGCTTTCTGTACACATCGGTCTGTATCTCTCCCCTAATGTCAATATAAATAAGGATATCCAAATAGTGTATTTGATGACTACTGTGCTCATAAGTGAAGTGCAAATTATAATTGTTAGAATTTAAAGACTGGATATATAGATCCAGAGTATGTACATCACCCTCCCAAATAAAAAACAGATCATCGATATAACGTCGATAAAAAAGAATGTGCTGCCTAATTAAATTCAAATCACTATAAACAAAAAGTGATTCCCAAAGTCCCATAAAAAGATTCGCATAAAATGGTGCAAAAGACGTGCCCATTGCTGTGCCTGTGACTTGTAAATAATATTGTGAGTCGTTGCAGAAATGGTTGTGCGTAAGTAAAAAAGTAATAGATTCAATAAGAAATACACAAAGTGCAGGGGAGAGATCAGATCTATTTAAAAAGTGTTGAGCAGCCTCAATGCCTTGTCTATGGTCTATGATGGAGTACAAAGATTGCACATCCATCGTGACCCAAATGCAATTGGTATTCCATTTTATTGTTTTTAAATCTTCAATCAAGTTTCTAGAATCTTTAATAAAAGATGGTAGACTTAGCACTAGAGGCTGCAAAAAGAAATCAACATAACGTGATAAGGCATCTCCCAAAGATCCAATGCCCGACACAATTGGCCTACCTGGGGGCTGTGTCAGGGTTTTATGGATCTTTGGGAGATGATAAAAAATAGGTGTAATTGGGTTTGGTGTGTACAGAAAACCCAACTCTTTTGGGTCCAGAATATAGAGAACCTCTCCTAGTTCAAGATGAGATTTTAGTTGTTCAAGGAATTTATGAGTAGGATCAGCCTTATGTTTCTTGTATGAAGATTCATCTCCTAATTGCCTAAGTGATTCTTTATTATAATCCTCAGAGGACTGAACGACAATTGCCCCTCCTTTATCCGCTTTTTTTATGATAAGTGATTTATCTTTTTGGAGCTTTGCGAGTTCCTGTCTTTCAGTCCTCGACAGATTATCCCCCCTTGGGCGGTCAACAACAATGCCTTCCGCCAAGATTCTAAGGTCCCTCTCCACTAGTAGTTTCTCAAAGGTAGAGATGAAGGGACCCTTAGAATTGTTGGCACAGAAGATTGATTTCCTCTTAAAACCTGTATACTCATGCTGGAAAAAGTCAGTAGAAAGGTCATAAGATGGTAAATAACTAACTTGGTCATCAAGGAGACCCTTCGAATCTGCAACAGCACAATGTTCCCTGTATGAAAGAGGTTGTCTATGTAAATCAACATCACAAATATTCAAGTTATCCCCCTTGGTGGTATCCGGATCCTCTCCTTACTCGTCTGCTGGAACATTACCTGTGGAAAAGAATTTTGTTAGGGCCAGTTTACGAGTGAAACACTGTAGGTCTATGATGGTATCAAAGAGGTTAAAGTTACTTTGTGGAGCAAAGTTAAGCCCCTTATTAAGGAGTCTAAGTTGGTCTAAAGTCAATGTAACATTGGAAATATTGATAACATTGTCCTCCATTAGTTGTACTTTTTCCTCTTCGTGGCCCCTCTTTGGAAGTCCCCTCTTCCTTTTTGACCTCCGCGTCCTAAAAAAGCGGGTGCAAAAGAAGAGGTGGAAGGACTTATGTCCTCCTCACTGGTATGAGCAGTATGACTAATTCGGTCCGAATTGGCAGTATCCCGATAGACCCCTCCTGAATTTTTCTTCCTCCAGAGATCCTCATGCTTATCTTTTTCAAATGAAATTGAGGTATTTCTGTTTTCCCCTTCTGAATAATCAGATTCCGCACTAGATGCTTCAGCATATTTATTTTTAAGTATTGATTTTTTGGGGGTAGGATGATGAACACCCTTACCCTGATTGCCTCTATCACTAGGTTTATTCTGTGGGGATTTGGATCTACCTCTGGATCGATTGATGTTTGGGTTTGGGGGCCTTTCCCAATAATACACCTGGTATTAGTGCTAATATTAATGTCTGTGATATTCTATATACGTCTACTATTTGGATGATTTACCCCCTTTAATTGTATACGGGGCTCTACTGCAATTATTTTTTTTAAAGAATGTGGAATATCCACTTAGTATTTAATGTATGTATTATTATAATTCACAGACATTATGTTTTCTGGTATTTATGGTTTCTTGTGCAATTATACTGTCTGTTACCATAACACCTGCAAATGTAATACCTCATATAATTCTATTCATTAGTCTCCTTATAACACTCCTGTTTTAATACATAGGATTCTTTACATGTGAACATTTTTTTAGATAAGTAGCACATTAGGGGGCCTATGCAGAGAGCAGCGCTATTTCGAAATTCGGCATTTTTTGGAGAAAATCGCGCAGAAAACAGCAGAAAATGGCGAGTTCCGAAAAACGCGCCAATTTTTCTTTTCTATTTCTAAAACTCGCCTCGCGGCTGGCGAGAACCTCAATCTCGCCAGTTTTAAAAATATCCTAATGCAGAGAGGCGCGAACGGCATCTAGCGGCTGTTCGCGCCAATAAAATGGCGCGATTGTCTCCTTTTTGCCTCGCCAGAAAAAATTGGCAAGAAGCTGCCGCTCGCGGCCATTGCAAAGGGAAAAAAAAGGCGCAAATTTTTTTTTACACATTTCTGAAGCGCGCATCTCGCCAATTTAAACTCGCTAGACGCATTCATGTTAAACATAGCAGAATTCGCACATTTCTGCATATGGAGACTAAAACTCTCCAAAAAAGCTACTTTTTAATAAATTCGCCAATTTTAAAATTCGCTGCTCTCTGCATAGGCCCCTAGGTGTTTATTGTTTTTTATATAGTTACAGATCAGTTTAGAATTCGTTTTGTATATTTTTTCCTATGATATTACCACATATATATATATAGTTACAATGTTAGGTCATTTATTTATTTATTTATTACTTTTCATTAGTTTTTTTTTATTATTATTTTTTCACTTTTTATGTATTCCTTTTCCTATTTTATTAAGAATTTAAGTTATATGTTTTGTTAACTGTTTTGTTCTCCATATGTCAGTTTGCTGTGGCGGCTAGGTGATTGCCCCTAAATGACACCATATGTTCCTTGCCAATCTTATTACTTGTTCATTACTGGTTCTCACATTATATCAGCAGTATATGAGTTAATCCCTCTACATTACGCTGTGAGAGCCGTTTCATTCATTATGCATACATTTTTCCAGCTGTAGGGATTACGTCAAAGGAGGGTGGGTACTCCCATCCTCGCGCGGGAACTCAGGGCTATTTAGGGCACATCTCTGGCTGCCATAAAGCACTCTTTGATAAAGTCGTAAAGACGAAACGCGTCAGAGAATTGTTTTGTATGTCTTTTTAATTCGGGCTTTTATGCCATAATAAAGTTTTTTCTTGCACGTTGCCGCCAGCCTGATATTTTTGCAGTGCTCAGAGTCCTTTCACCTTCCTTCTTATCCAGCAGCTCCGTGACCGCGTTTGACAGGTGAGCGATTTGCCAATTCGTAGATTGCTGTGCCTTAGCTTAGGTGTCCATCCTCCTCTCCAGCGAGTCGGTGCGCTCTCCGATGCTGGAAATATCTTTCCTAAGGTCTGCCAGTTCTTTGTGGAAAAACACTTTTATTTCCCTACAAAAGTCATCACGGGTCATCACCCGGCTTCCTCCTGGATTTTCTGGTCTCTCCCCTGCTACGTCTGGTTCTTCTTCGGAATCCCCATCGCCATGATGAGCCGGCGACTCAGGGATCTCCGTTCGCGCCAGATCTCCCTTTCGAACTTATCGGACAAGGGGGACGCCGCTTTCTTTGTTTTTGGCCTTTTCGACATCTCTGCTGTGTCTGGATACTATGCCCCATCGTTCGGGTACTATCGGTCTGTATAAAGTGTGTTTATTATCTGTTGAAGTGCCGGCTAGAGCGGAGCTCCTACTTCAAGCACCCATTCAGCCAGCCGCCCCGCATGCGCCATGAATAAATATTTTAACACAAACAATGTGAAAATAATTAGTGTAATTGGGGAATAGTTGGCTACATGTCAATTATTATTAATCTACATTTACTGACCTGGGGGAAAGGTGAATGAGTGTAATTGGGGAATTGTTGGCTACATGTCAAATATTAGTCATCTACATTTACTTACCTGGGGGAAAGGTGAATGAGTGTAATTGGGGAATAGTTTGCTACATAACAAATATTTACTGACCTGGGGGAAAGGTGTGCTCTTACACACCAATATCACGATCCCTAGGCAAACCCTCAACCAAAATGGGGTTAAGTATTTGAGCAACCTGCTCCTCCATCTCCATCAATCTTAAATTGCGGCCAGGAGGTCCTCCTCCAGTACCTGTTGCACTTAAACGTATCTCATGTAATTTATGTTTCACATTACGTTTGATATCTGCGAAATGTTTCCTGCAATTCATATAGGTTCGGAGTTGATTGCCACATGCCGATATTGATACTTCCACCTCTTTCCACAATTCCTTTTTCACCTGGCCTGATGTCTTGGCTTGACAAGCAAAAAAAGAATTGTGAAGGGAGATATGGTATTAACATATCAAGAGTAGCAAAATGTAGGTATACGTAGCTATACCTATATGATGCTCATGATTAGAAATGTGAAAATGGTTGCTTTTGCTGAGGCCCAACTGCAAGCGCCTGCACGCCTGCCTTGCGAGCAGGCGGCACGTGCAGAGCCCAAGACCGCGATCTGTGGTCACAGGCGGTGTTCTGAGGCGCGGGGTCGTGGCCTAAACGGTCTGTGTGGGCGCGGACATGATGAGGGGGCGAGGCCACAATGCTAAATGATAGCATGTGTATACATAAACAATCACATGCATATGCTCATGTCACATCAATGTCTAAGCACCAATGTTAACGAATACATGTCAATCATTAATATCAAAACAATTGTTAGTGATGTTCTTACCGGCTAAATTCCCAAACAGACGATCACACCGCTGCATAATCTCTGTCACGAGGACTTTATTTTCCTCATCGTTAAATCTTATATTTCGCTTTTTTTCGATCTGCTTCTTGCATATACGCTTGGCTTGAACGACTGAGCTGCTCTGCTGCTGACTGGCCTCCCCTGCATCCAATGGAAGAGACTGCAGGAGACTTGTACTCTCCCCACCACCACCAGATACCCTGCCACTCCCACAGCCACTCCCACACTCACTCACATGCTCTCTCACATGCTCACGGCCACTCACATGCTCACTCCTACACTCACTCCCATGGCCACTCACATGCTCACTCCTACGCTCACTCCCATGGCCACTCACACGCTCACTCACACGGCCACCTCCACTACTCTCGTCCATACCAACCCATTCCTCAACCACTCACAAATAACAGATAAATCAAATAAATTACGCACCAACCAAACACTTTCACACTCACAATAACAGACAATACTAAAGCAAACAAAACAACAGAAGACAATCCTTTAAAATGTCACAACAAATCTAGCAATCCCAATTCCTCAAAACAACTAGCTCTCTGTTTGTCTCTCACTCACACCCAACAGCACAGAGACTGATTTAAAGAAAGACCCCATTTAAATAGGCACATGGGATCTTGCATGTTGATGGGAAAAATAAATTCAAATCCACTTGATCAACAAAACGCAAGTTATGATCCATTTTCCACTTATGACAGTGGCGATAACATCGCGCAGGTTTTTCGCCGATTTAAAGAACTTTCAGATGAGTGTTAATTGACGCTTTCTGAATACCGTGAAAGCAACGCTCCAAAAAACGGTGATTTAAATTGGCTGGTGATATTTTTTATCAACCTTTACTGAATGAGGCCCTTAGACTTGTCGATTATTTTTATGGCAACTGTCATGGAAAGTTTTTGGGAAAAGGCCTCTCTCACTGTTGAATAAGTACCCGTTCCTAAAATCTTCCCAAGCTTCATTCGTGGGAACTAAATCCACTATCTCATTGGCTCTAGTCCCATGTGACTGCGCCATTTTTGTTTTGTTGACGTCATGTTAAAGGGAAATGAAGCACAGTCATTCTGATTGGCTAGCGTCATTTCCTTTAAATGACGTCATCATTTTTTTTCTTTAGCCAAAATCACATGCTTTTCACGGCCCAATCAGGACCGTGAGAACCATTTGATGCAAAATGTGACGTCATAGGCCTATAAAAGCCTATGTCGTCTCATTTTCCAGCTAGACGCCGTGGGGAGAGGACCTCCCCTCCGAAGAAGATGGACAGTGCGTGGTGGAAGAAGAACCCAGAAGACCACGAAGACCCCGCAGACGGTAAAGAAGACCCAGAAAACAAGAACACTGACGGTATGGATTACAAAACCAAGAAAGAATACACCACATTGGATTGTAATGGTTTTTTATTTTATGGGTTCCCCCTGAAGTCGGTCATTGGTCATCTAATGGTAAGTAAACAAAAGAAATGTATTTCATTTAAGTTTTAAATGTTTTTTTTGTTTTCCTAACATGTCAGAATTATTTTTTTAATGTCCATTTAATGCCCCTGTATGTATCTATATCCCTATGGAGCTATATACATACAGGTTTATTAAAGGGTTGTTTTGCAAATGTTTAATTGCCTTTTTTCATGTATTGTAAAAGTATTTTCCCTTTTTGGTTAAAAATGTATGTGTGAAATGTAATTTTGCTTTAGTTATATGTCATTTCAGATGATGATTGCATGGATTTATTTCTGGTCCCTGCCTTAATTTTTTATAGATTAATCTGTTCTGTACTATGTGAAAATACTTGTAGCATTTTTTTTAGAAACAACTCTGAATTACATTTTTTATGTATTATAATATGACAAGCATTTTTTGTTTCTATGGAAACCATTCACAAAGTCACATCCTCTTCCTTTTCTGGTACACCCCTTTTTGACCCCTTCCCCTCTCTAACAGTGCACCTATCGTATCTAGCGACTGCCTGGTCCCATGATCTTCTCCACAGAACTTTGCATTTTGGTCCTCTTCTTCTGCACTGATAGCCATTTAGTGAACGCCCGAGCTGAACCTTCGCCGATCGATCACAGGAGAATGGATCGATCTGCAACTTTTCATTGTGTGGATTGCATTGATGCACATACTAAAGGGGAAAAAATAAAATTAAAAACGGCAGCTTGGACTGCTGCTTTAATAAATGCATAACTTTTTAACTTATTTAGTTTGGTTTAAATATCACAGATACATTGGATTACTTTAATGTTTTTTGGAGGGCCTTTGGAGGGCCTTTCTCATTATTGTTAATTGTACAGAATATGTATTACAGTATAAATTACTTTGTCCATATCATCATTGTACATTTCCAAGTAGTATTTTACCCACTTGGAGTATTTAGGAGTACAGTACACCTCATCTAAAAGATTGCCTTTTCTTTCTCTTTATATTCTAATAGAGATGAAATAAAACATGTTTTCTGACATACACAATTAAAAACAAGGTGAAGCACAGCTGTGACAGTGTTGCAAGCCATCAGCTGGTTTAGCTCAGACTGCTAAATCTTTTGTTCTGAATAACAGGTTTAGTGGTTTTAACTTCTGATCTTGTTGAGTCTGACACCATAACCCATTCCTAAGCTGCCAATAACACTTTGTGTGCTCTGGGAACCAAGTGGAATCCCTTCCTGTAGCTTTTAGCGTTTTATTTATTTTAAAATTAATTATTTCTATTCAGTACGTGTCTGGCACTCTGGCAGACAATACAGTCAATATTTTTGTCCCTGATCTTTAACACTGTAGCCCCTTGCTTCCTTTAAAAGCAGACCAATTCCTGGTTGACAGTTTAACGTTCCTTGTGGACCACACCTGAGATACCTGTGAGATTAACTAATGGTGCTTTAAGCTTATTTTCAAGTTTATATAGTTTATATAGAAATCCTTTTAGGAAATGTGGGATGGAACTCATTTAAATATACTTTGAATAGACATTAGCATATCTCCCAACCAGGTACCTCAAATGTGCTCCTTAAAAAGCACAAGCATGTCTCCCTAATTTATTTGAAGGGACGATTGAGGGGACATAAATACAACTGGCGACTGCTAATAAAATTAGAAAGGTGACTCTGTTTCTCGCTTCTCTCCTTATTCTATGAACTGCTGTTGTACAGAAAGCTCTATTGAGTTTATAGAATAAGGGGCCTATGCAGAGAGCAGCGAATTTTCGAAATTCGCCATTTTTTGGAGAAAATCGCGCAGAAAACAGCAGAAAATGTCGAGTTCCGAAAAACGCGCCAATTTTTCTTTTCTATTTGTAAAACTCGCCTCGCGGCTGGCGAGAACCTCAATCTCGCCAGTTTAAAAAATATCCGTATGCAGAGAGGCGCGAACGGCATCTAGCGGCTGTTCGCGCCAATAAAATGGCGCGATTGTCTCCGTTTTGCCTCGCCAAAAAAAACTGCCGCTCGCGGCCATTGCAAAGGGGAAAAAAAAGGCGCGAATTTGTTTTAACACATTTCTGAAGCGCGCATCTCGCCAATTTAAACTCGCCACACGCATCCATGTTAAACATAGCAGAATTCGCACTTTTCTGCATATGGAGATTAAAACTCTCCAAAAAAGCTACTTTTTAATAAATTCGCCAATTTTAAAATTCGCTGCTCTCTGCATAGGCCCCTAATTGCCTTTCACTCTTATACCAGGGGTGTGCAAACTTTCCCCCGTGCGCACCTCTGCCTGCTCTCCTAGGTGCTTCGCACCCCCTGCTCAAACCGGGCATCAAATGACGTGTGGTGTCATGTGACGTGACGTGATGTCATGTGACCCCGCGGCATCATTTGACGCTGGGTTACCAGGACGACTTATCACTGGAAGGGAAGTGTATTATCGCGCTGCCCCATGGCATTTAATTTTAATGCTTGGGGGGAGAGCACAGAACCTCTATAACTGCCGCGACCCCCCAGAAAATCTAGTGCCACCCAGTTTGCGCACCGCTGCCTCATACAATGATGCTCTGAAGACATTTCCTAGTGCTTGTTCAGCTTCTTTTCCAGTGAAAGGGACTCAAATCCTCTTCAGCACAAGAAAGCTGCCTCACAGCATATTAAAAATCCAATTTTATATCCATGGTGGCAAACATTTCAGCAAATATAAAAATACTTTATGCTGTATATTAGGGACATATTGTATGCAGTAATTAAATCAATGTACTATACTATCCAGCAGATGGTGCAATTAAACTGTTTTCAAGTTTGGAAAGGTTTTATATTCAGGTTAGGATGTCTTGTACTGAATCTGAAAATTGAATTTATCCTATTGCAGACAGAAGGGCTCTAGGAAACAAACATATATTTTTCTTGCAGAACTCCTCAAGTACTGTACTCTCTTCAGATGTAATTTCTCAACACAGCCTAAAGACTACTGGAGTGCAAATCCGATCTTAAACGCACCCATTTGTATCACATACTGTATGTGGCCTACTAATAAGATCAATCGGACAGATTCACAAAGCTTGTTATTGACGTAAAAAGAAGTTAACAAGATGTTAACTTGTTAACTGTAAGTTAAGTGTGAAAAGGGATTTTCAAAGCTCACTAACGCGGAGTTAAGGCTTGTCTTAGGCTACGGCCCCAGTCATTGCGTAACGGCACCTGGCGGCGCGTGCACCAGTTTAAACCACAATCTGCAGTTCTAGGGTCGCGATTGGACGTGTGTCCAGAGAAGAGAAGGGGAGCAAAGACAAGATTTTTGGCAGGCCGTGGTGGGGGTGCGGCCATGACATCATGCGGCTGGTTCACCCTCGTTGGCTGAACCACTGCGTGACATAGGCAGCGCTCGCCTGCTGCTCCAAAAGACACATTTCTTGTCTTTTGGCAAAGGCGGTCTTGCATTGCACTTTCTGCAGGCGCGCGCAGGCGTATCTTGTTCGCGCCATGCACGCCGTAGCACGTACAACTGCAAAACGTGGGGACGAGGCCTTACTGCTAAGATGGCCTAGCATTAACTTTTTAATGACTGAGGGGCTTATGCAGAGAGGTACTTACAAGAAAGGATTAAATCCACCACAGGATTGTCAATTAATTTTTTCCTATGCAGGGTACTCCGGTAGCACGGTTTGAATGAAATTGCTAATTAGGTGAGTTTCACTTGGCGTGAAACTCGCCATCTAGTGGCGCGCTGTAGTTGCCCACAATACAGCCAACTTTTGTTGGCGGGCAAAATTTCCCCTGAACGCGCCATTTAGTAGCTCCGATTGGCGCGTACATGCGCATCGGAGCTACTGGAATCGTGCGTGTTTCAGCATTGGCGAAATCACGCTTCTCGCCACACGTCTGGCGAATTTGAATTGGCCCGCCATGTTCTCGCCAGGACAAGCTTTTCGCCTGCATATTTTCGCCAAAAGATGGCGCTATTTCCATTCTTTATCCTCTCTGCATAATCCTGTCAGTGTTAATGGTATACATAAGAGGTGTGGAACGCTTCAACACATATCCAAAGCAATTTTTTTTAAAGTTATTGAAGATTTTTTTGGCCTTGTGCAAGGTGCTGAATAGACCCACTTTAGCATCCTACAGTATATGCTTTAGCACTGCTTTAGACATACTTGTGATTTTGAACACAGCATTTGTGATGAGCTATGTGAGAGTATATCATTACAGTGAGAATTATATTGCCTTTAGCAATATAAGAAGCTAAAAGGGAATACCCTGGACTATGCCCCAAAATTAAGCCAAGATCTATGTATTAACCCTTTGGAAACCATTGTGGCCTTGAATACATGCATTATGTATTCCTTCATGGTCACTAAGGAAGCTAAGGGGTTAATACAAATACCTTAACTACTCTAGTACCCATTGAATGGCATATAGGTGCAACAACTATTGCATACAAGGGGTTAATCCCTCTCTTAACCCCCATGGGTGGCTTAACCCCGCTCCCCGGGACAACTATCCCCATAACCCATGTCCCCAAGCCCCCCAAAAAACCTAACACCCCTCTGCTGTACTGGCCATTGACCTACTATCCAAAGGTGGCTAATAGGGCTAATGGCCAATAGAAATACAATATACAATTACAACACAATCAATTAAATAATTAAAACAATATAATTACATATATACAGTTTACTTTGTGTGTATACACAAACACACATACAAAAACAGTTAAAAGTTAAAAAGAACTGATTGAGTATCATTGGGGCTACTTGGCTCTCTCAAGGAGAGCCTAGGTAGCCACAATCGCACTCAATGGGTCCTCCAAAAAAATATTGGATTTACCCCATCCTAAAAAAAATCCCCAAACCATTCACACGCCCGATGGCAAAAAAAAACAAAACAAGTAAAATCATCAACCAAATCAATCCAGTCCTGGTGGCCTATTTTTAATCTGGGTCATCCATGGCGAGGTGACGAGGCATCCTAATCTTGACTGACAACTTCGATTCTTCGTTGGTTGAAGAGTCTTCATCTATATATCTTCTTTAATCTTAATTTCTTCTTTTTTTTCTGTTCCTGTAGACATCTTCTCTCTTCTTTTTTCAGCCGCCATACTGTATCAGGATGTATGGAGACCTCAGAGATACTGTAACATGGAAACCCACAAAAGACAACAGACTGGAATAAGTAAATACTGATAGTGTTTCGTGTTCACACTAAATTAATAAAACTGGGAAAACAAAATGAAATCTGCAAAATAAGCAAAACTCTGATCTCTGCAAAAGTGGCCGAAAACTACCCGAAACGTGTCTCCCAGTCAATGGTCGGCTTATGTTCCATTAACCAGGACATTCCTAGGATAGCGAACTGTAGAGCATCAATGAGATCACTAGCGCTTTAATCACTCATTTTCACCCTATCAATGAGATCCAACTGTAGGATTTCAGAATGTCCGTTACTGGAGGTAATTTTCAACAAAGGAGTACAGCATGCCACTTCAGAGGACCTGAAGTAAGGATTGACCCATCAACTGCTCTGACCATTTCTTCCTGTTTCTTGTGAAGAATAAGTCAAAAAAGCTTCTGGTAGCTCAAGAATCGACGAGGACTGAAATGTCAATAGGGTTATACATACTATATAATGGCTGGTGGGCTCAAGTGTGCCATGGCCGCCTGTAGTGCATTAGCACAACAAAGTGGAGTCTTTGATTTTTTAACGCTTGGCAGGTGAACTCCTTCTACCGCTGAGTTAGCACTCTGGTGCACATTCTGGGGTTTCCTTGGACGTCGCAAGTAAACAAGAAGACACAGAAGGTCTCCCACAGATCCCTTTTGACACTGCACAACAAGGCTATTAGAAAGTATTTATAGGGGTATAGTGCTCCCTGATATATAACCAAAGAGGCTGTATGGGGTACATAAAGTAATCGCACCCAGCTCTGTGGGTGGACGGTTACCAATAAAAGCCTGATATAGGCAAAACAATTATGTTTTATTAATTACATAACACAGCGACGCATACTCAGTGGGCATAAAAACAGTTAAAACACAAGGTATTGGGTGATATCAGAAGGGAGGGAAGTATATAATCTAATAATGGGTGCATCAAATAAACCCTCCTGATAGTGACCGAAGTCGGAACGGGGGGTAGGGTAGGAGGTAGGTGCCGTTCGCAGGGGGGATATTGGGTTATATATAACACATATCTGTATCTGAGATGTTGCTCATAAGTAAATGTGCCAAAAAATCATACAAATATAGGTCCCCCTCGATAGCCTCCTCCCTCGATAGGTGAAAGGGTGTTACAATGGCAGATAGTTATAAACCACAATAGTCACAGCGCACCACACATGGTGTGTCAGCAGTAGAAATTCAGATATAAACGTAGTAGCATGGTATCTGCTACCACAACAAGCATACACCCTCTCTCCCCCCCGGTATACCGGAACAGTCTTACCCGTGACCTCCGATGTCAACGCGATGACGTCATCCCGACGTACATTTCGCGCTCGGGGGCTGGCGCTTTCTCAAGGTACAGTAGGAAGTGACATACTGAGTAGCGTAGTCACTCCAAATACCATCAGAGCGGGGTGGTACTTAAGGTTTCCCCAATCAAGCACCAGATAGGTGGATTACAGCTAAAGGAGTAGAATTGCGTATAGTATATATACTCAAGGGGTAAGAGAGATACTTTGATGTAACCCTTGCTGTGCCAAGGTAAAACTGTATCCTATGTGTAAATAAATGAATGAAGTGTGAGGATATAAAAGGTTAGAGAAATAAATAAATAAATGAATAAATAAACAGATGAATGGATGCATGGGTGAGCGGGGCACAGGTATCACAGGTCTGAATGAGGGCTCTCCACAGTCTAATTGATGTATATATAATGTAGGAATGAACTAACCTACAGTGTCCGCCCCTTGGGTTAAAACAGACTCTAATGATTAGCTGTATACCTGGTTCCCCCTAAGGTAACATTTGGAGAGTAGTAATTGCATACATATAGGTAACACAATGTGTTACAGAAAGGACGTGTAGATGTAGCCCTCATTCAGACCTAAGATACATAAGGGGAAGATCCCACCCCCTGGAAGACCAATTGTCTCTGGCATTGGAAATCTAACGTCGAACGCCAGCATTTATGTTGACAAGTTACTACGTTCGTTCGTGAATGCCTTGCCATCCTATCTTCGCGATACAAAGGATGTGCTGCTTAAACTTCAGGATGTCACAACAGATCCTAGCACACTTTTGGTTAGTTTGGATGTTGAGGGATTATACACGAGTATCCCTCATCCGGTTGGGATGAAAGCAGTATCACACTTCCTTAGATCAAGAGGCCAAGATTTAGTGACACACAGTGAGTTCATCCTCCAATTGCTGGACCTTACCCTAACTAAGAATTACTTTATATTTAACAACAAATATTACCATCAGGTCCAGGGCACGGCTATGGGGACCACATGCGCTCCCATCTATACCAACCTATATCTAGGCTGGTGGGAGGAGACTGTGGTCTTCAACGATGCCCTGGAACCATACACTAGATTCATTGAGTTATGGGTAAGGTTCATCGATGATATCATGGTATTATGGACAGGAACACTGGTATCTTTGAAAGAATTTGTGGATGTGTTGAATTCGAACTTACACAACCTTAAACTTACTTTTGTCTCAAGCGAATCAAGAATAGATTTTCTTGATATTACCATAACGAAAGACACTACAGGAAAACTTGAAACAACCATCTTTAGGAAAGGTACTGCAACGAACAGCTTACTTAGAGCTGATAGCCAACACCCCAAACATGTGATTAAGGCTATCCCCACAGGCCAATATCTCCAAATTCAAAAGTGAATTTAAGGAAAAAGCTAAAGATATGACCAAAAGGTTCATTGAACGTGGACATTCGAAGGCTAACCTCAAAAAAGTATACAATCGAGCAAACGATACAAGTAGGACACAACTTCTGGCTGATACACCCCACACCAACATCACTAACGAATATAAACCGATTCGCTTTATCGGAACATTCAGTGACCAGTGGGGTTCAATTTTTCGGATATTTAATAAATATTGCCACGTACTACTCGATGACAAGGACCTGAAAGGGGCCCGATCTAATACACCTAAACTTACCAGTAGGAGAAGCCGTAACCTAAAGGACATCTTAGTAAGGAGTCATTATCAAGCAAAATTACAAACTACCTGGCTTGATAAGAAACCAAAGGGCTCTTATGCATGCGGCCGTTGCAGGGCCTGTAGGTATGTACCCAAGAGGAACGAATTTATGGACTCCATGAGACAACGGACATTTAAGATTGATGATTTTATAAATTGTGTCACTGATAGTTTGATAGTTTGTGTCTGTGGCAAACTTTACGTCGGAAAAACCTTTAGACAATTTAAAAAGAGAATGCTCGAACATCTGGGCAACGCCACAGACATCAGTCGCGCGACATGTGGTCAATGAACACAATGGCAACAGTGATCGCTTAACCTTTATTGGCATCCAACACATACCCTTGGGCCAACGCAAAGGCGACTGGGACAGGTTACTATTGCAGATTGAGTGTAAATGGATCTACACACTTGATACACTCAGTCCCACTGGTCTGAAGGAGGGCTACATTTACACATCCTTTCTGTAACACACTGTGTTAACTATATGTATGCAATTACTACTCTCCAAATGTTACCTTAGGGGGAACCAGGTATACAGCTAATCATTAGAGTCCGTTTTGACCCAAGGGGCGGACACTGTAGGTTAGTTCATTCCTACATTATATATACATCAATTAGACTGTGGAGAGCCCTCATTCAGACCTGTGATACCTGTGCCCCGTTGACCCATGCATCCATTCATCTGTTTATTTATTCATTTATTTATTTCTCTAACCTTTTATATCCTCACACTTCATTCATTTATTTACACACAGGATACAGTTTTACCTTGGCACAGCAAGTGTTACATCAAAGTATCTCTCTTACCCCTTGAGTATATATACTATACGCAATTCTACTCCTTTAGCTGTAATCCACCTATCTGGTGCTTGATTGGGGAACCTTAAGTACCACCCCGCTCTGAGGGTATATAGAGTAACTACGCTACTCAGTATGTTACCTCCTACCTTGAGAAAGCGCCAGCCCCCGAGCGCGAAATGTACGTCGGGATGACATCATCGCGTTGACGTTGGAGGTCACGGGTGAGACTGTTCCGGTAAACCGGGGGGAGAGGGTGTATGCTTGTTGTGGTAGCAGATACCATGCTACTACGTTTATATCTGAATTTCTACTGCTGACACACCATGTGTGGTGCGCTGTGACTATTGTGGTTTATAACTATCTGCCATTGTAACACCCTTTCACCTATCAAGGGAGGAGGCTATCGAGGGGGACCTATATTTGTATGATTTTTTGGCATTTACTTATGAGCAACATCTCAGATACAGATATGTGTTATATATAACCCAATTGTCCCCCCTGCGAACGGCACCTACCTCCTACCCTATCCCCCGTTCTGACTTCGGTCACTATCAGGAGGGTTTATTTGATGCACCCATTATTAGATTATATACTTCCCTCCCTTCTGATATCACCCAATACCTTGTGTTTTAACTGTTTTTATGCCCACTGAGTATGCGCCGCTGTATTATGTAATTAATAAACTTTATTGTATTGCCAAATCAGGCTTTTATTGGTAACCGTCCACCCACAGAGCTGGGTGTGATTACTTTATGTACCCCATACAGCCTCTTTGGCTATATATCAGGGAGCACTATACCCCTATAAATACTTTCTAATAGCCTTGTTGTGCAGTGTCAAAAGGGATCTGTGGGAGACCTTCTGTGTCTTCTTGTTTACTTGCTATGCCAGTATCATTCCTTTGCACCGGCTATTCTTCATGTGCAACTATTTGGTGAGCGGTCTGTCATTAGTTATTTTTGTTTCCTGGGACGTTCCTGCTGAAAATGCTCTAGTTTTCCACAATATAAACATAACTCTTGCTTTCATCATCTTTTCCTTTTATCCTTAGAGAGGGATCTCCAGGTTCCCCCTATGTGCATGGGTTCAGGTGAAGATTCCCTTATTTGACAAACATTGTTTTCATATCGGACTGAATCTAAGCGTTTATAAATTGTTCTGGAGTCCTTCCTTCATCTTTCTCCCTTATGTTCTATTAAACGGTGTTCCAATTGAAGAACTAAGGTCATTAACACTTAGAAGGTTGCAGGTTTCAGAACAACCTTGGTCAAAATGTCTTTAATCTAATCTCTGAGACCTCTATAAAACAGGGAAGCCCTATTATCTTTAAGCCAACTGGATTCTAGCACTATAAGATTTAACTGGGTAAGATACACCAAAATATCTTTGTTGTCCTGCGAAGCTCCAGAAGCTGGTTATCTGCTGATTGGACGATAGTCCGTCTATCAAATATTCGTTAAAATTCTGCTTTAAAGTAATCTAGATTTCATAGCAGTGGGCTGTCTAAATTCACTATTGGGATAGGCCAAGTGGCTGCATGGGTTTAGGAAAAAATATAGGCCTGTCTAAAAAGGAAGTTTACATTAGGTAAAAAATATCTGATACTTCCGAGGATTTCCAAAATACCGTTTGGGCAATGCTAAACAGATAGCATGGGGAAAGAAATGCGGAATGGGTGGTACCCCATTAGCCACTTGAGGGCCAGAAGGCCCCCATGGATAAAATCTGGAAGTAGGAACCGTCTGTGGCACCTGGATAAAGGTGTTACCTGAGTCTGCAAACTATTCATTCTAGCAATTAAATCCTCTATAGCAGGCCTGCACAACATACGTCTCGCGGGCCGCATGCAGCCCGCCTGGCCTCTCTGTGCGGCCCGCGATGACTCCGGCCGGTCTCCAGTTAATTAAATAAATTAAAAAAAAAAAAGTTAAAAAAAAAAAGTTTTAAAAAAATGGACTGCTGCAGGGGGAGGGGTGGAGTGAAAAACGGGCTGCTGCAGGGGGGGGGGGGGTGGGAGTGAAAAACGGGCTGCTGCAATTGGGGGCGGGGTGGGAGTGAAAAATGGGCTGCTGCCGAGGGGGGGGGGGTTGAAGTGAAAAACGGGCTGCTGCAGGGGGAGGGGTGGGAGTGAAAAATGGGCTGCTGCATGGGTGGGGTGGGGGGGGATGGGTGTGAAAAACGAGCTGCTGCATGGGTGGGGTGGGGGGCATGGGTGTGAAAAACAGGCTGCTGCAGAGGTGGGGTGTGGTGGTTGTAAAAAATGGGCTGCTGCAGGGGTGGGGGGTGTGGGTGTAAAAAACCTTCTGCTGCAGGGGTCGGGGGTGTGGGTGTAAAAAAACGGGCTGCTGCAGGGGTGGGGGTGTGGGTGCAAAAAACGGGCTGCTGCATGGGTGGGGGTGTAAAACAGGCTGCTGGTGGGGGGGGGGCAAATGGGGTGAGGCAAACGAAGGTGTGGCGGGGGAGGAGAAGGGATGGGGGAGAAGGGGTGAGGGGAGAGAGGAGGCAGAAGGGGGAGAAGGGAGGGGAGAAGGGAGAGAGGGGGGAGGAGGGAGAGAGGGGGGGCAGAAGGGAGAGAGAGGGGGGAGAAGGGAGAGAGGGGGCAGAAGGGAGAGAGGGGGGGCAGAAGGGAGAGAGGGGGGCAGAAGGGAGAGAGGGGGTAAGAAGGGAGAGAGAGGGGGGGAGAAGGGAGAGAGAGGGGGGAGAAGGGAGAGAGAGGGGGGAGAAGGGAGAGAGAGGGGGGAGAAGGGAGAGAGAGGGTGGGTGAAGGGAGAGGCAGGGGGAGGGTGATGGGTGATGGGAGGTGCCAGGGGGTGATTGGAGGTGAAAGGGGGGGTGATTTGAGGTGCACGGGGGGTGATTTGGTGTGCGGGGGGGTGATTGGAGGTGCAAGGGGGGTGATTTGAGGGGCACAGGGGGTGATTTGAGGTGCAAGGGGGGTGATTTGAGGTGCAAGGGGGTGATTTGAGGTGCAAGGGCGGTGATTTGAGGTGCAGGGGGGGTCATTGGAGGTGCAAGGGGGGTGATTTGAGGTGCATGGGGGGTGAGCAAGGGGGGTGATTTGAGGTGCATGGGGGGTGATTTGAGGTGCATGGGGGTGATTTGAGGTACAAGGGTGGGTGTTTTGAGGTGCATGGGGGTGATTAAGGGGCAAGGGGGTAGAGTGATGTGAGGTGCAAGGGGGAGAGTGATGTGAGGTGCAAGGGGGGAGAGTGATGTGAGTTGCAATGGGGGAGAGTGATGTGAGGTGCAAGGGGGGAGAGCGATGTGAGGTGCAAGGGGAAGAGTGATGGGAAGTACTGAGGAAGGGAATCGTGACACACTGTTCCATCTTTCGGTCTTCTGGGGAGACACGGCCAGGGCTGTTGCAGAGGACCTGTAATGGCATTACATGGTAAAGCAACTAAACAGATTGCTTGCTGTACCATGTGATTGGTTTTTAGTTATGCTTATTAGACTGCTTATTAGTTATGAAATCACAGATTTGGCCAACCAAGCTTCCATGGCTTTTTAAATCTCCTTTTCTTCAGTTCTGACATCAGTGATGCTGCGATCACATGATTGAGGAGCAGCTACGTAATGGTGAAGTGCCAGAGTGGCTGTGGCACTCTGCTTCCGAGTCCACTTTGGCACTCAAAGGTTTAAAGGAAGAATCCCACATAGACAGTCAAAAAATACCCTTTGTAAACAATTTAACAATATAATCACCCTACTTAAACTAGTTTAACCATGTAAAAAGTAAAGATTTGGCTTCTTGTATTTCTCTTTCGCATTTCTTATGTGCCTTACAAATGAACTTAAAAAATAATTTAAAAATACTGATGCAGCGGCCGTTATTCGAACACTTCACGCGTCATGTACATCGGAATTCCGATTTGAAACCGCGGGTGAATTCCAGCCTTCCCGCACTAAGACACGAGCGCGGCAAGTGCAGAAAAACGAATTTTAGTGTTCTGGCTTTTAAAAACATGAAATTGACACAGTAGCACAGTAGGACAGTACTGTACACATTACAATTCATCCATTTTATTGCAAACGAAGAAACAGAATCCATGAAATTCAAACAAAACATCCGCGATAAAGCGCGGGTGCCTGGGGCGATTGGCCGCGTTCATGCTGCGTGGGGAACAGCAGAGAACTCAAAATCGGTGCCGTGATGTGTTCGAATAATGATCGAAAGGCATCATACTGTACACCACAATGTGACCCCTTCAACATGCCACTTAGCCTATAAATGGGGTCATCCCACATAGCAAAGACAGAGGAAATAGCTGCCCAATGATTTGTTTTTGAAGGTTTGGAAAACAAATGGTACCGAGCCCACCTTTTTTTTAATTTTAGTGCTTCCTGTCTTTTTTTACCCTCACTCTTCGGCTCGCCTCTCATCTCCACCACTTTCCGCTATTTATTTTAATGATTCTTTGGATCATGAAAGTTGTACTGATTTTTTTTTTTGCACTGTAATTCTAAACTCTCATCCATGTCATCACAAATGTCAAAATATCATAAGCATGTCGGATGCAGTGTTATCAATAACACTTGTTATTTGCATGTTAATTTGAAGTTCCAAAAACTCAACTCACAACAGCAACTGTTAAAAATACCCTGCTGTTATCTTTATTTTACAGATCTAGGAAATAATGTTTCTTCAAAGTAAACACTGATACCACGTGCAGATATTTTTCACACTTCGTGTTGTCTGTCATGTAAGAAAGTATATTAGAAATTCAATTATATTAGGTATTCTTGAAAAAATTTAAAGGGATGAAAAAACATGGTATAAATTCAGCGGTCAGAGTATATTGAAGAAAATAGGAACCTCAGTGCTTTGTTTAGGTTATTGAGTGGGTATTTATTTTACCCAATGTAAGCATACTAATGTATCTAATTGGTGGTAATGTATGAAGCATTGTAATAACACCACCTATACTATCAAACAAAATCTGAGCGTAAAGGTACTTTGAACAACAATACTTTGGATTATTATTGACCTCAGTGGAAATGTCTTAATTTTCTGGCTACTATTGAATTGTTTCAGTGCTGGCTAGGCCCACGATGATGCATTGGAGGACCCCTCGAGCACTGATGTGACGGAAGCCATGTTGGTTTTTGTGACGTCATGTTAAAGGGAAAGGAAGCACAGCCATTCTGATTGGCTGGCTTCACTCCCTTTACATGACTGTGACGGTGGGGGGCTAACTGGGCTCAATAATAAAGGTCAATCTATCTGGTTACCCCTGATCCATGTTTTTGGGTCCTAGAGAGTCAGCTCTTGGACCCAGGTACTGCATATGTGTTACCATGAGTAAATGTATAATATGCAACATTGGAGATATTTTTGTGTTTTTACATTTCCAGGGATGCTGGGACCAGGCGATTGCTAGGCTATGAGTTTCAAAGTGGGTTTGACTGTGAAAGTATTTGCAGATTGTGGCTATGTAGAGGGATTCCTGAGTTACAGGATACTCCAAAGATGTACACGGGAATCAGGTAAGATTCTTGGATAATAAACACAAAAACACCTTGCTCCCCAACTACAGAAGAAAGAAATCAACGGTGCATAGGGAAAAACCGTAAGAGAACACTGATAAGTGACAAGAGGTTGTCACTAAAAGTCTCTAAAGCTTGTACTCATTGTAAACAGTATGTAGCCCCCTGTAAAAAGCACGGGCTATACCTATCTTCCTCCTACTGTGGTAAGTCCTGTTAAGGGCAGGCACCAGTAGTTATCATGGGTTTTCTCCCTTCCTAGCCCTGCCCTGAGTGGTAGATGCAGGCCCCTGACTCTGCTGCAGGCATGAGACAGAGGGGAGGCTCTGCTGACATCATTAGGGGTGGGGCTGACTCTATATTTAGCAGCCGCTCCTGTAAGTGACAGTCTGTTAGTCCTGGGCTAGTTCGAGTCCTGTTCTGTCCGAGGAGTTGGAGGAGACAGTGCGGTCTCACCTGTGCAGCCGTACAGGAGCAGAGGGAGGAGCGGAGAGACTCAGCCACTTTGAGTAGAGCTGATAGCACAATAGACCCGGTGGACCAATGCCCCTCACACCACTGCTGGGGGTGATGGGGAGAATCCAGTCTCCACTCAGAGGCGAACCTCTGAGGTGGGCTGCGGGGTATTGACGCCCCAGCCCAGACCATCCTGTCGGAGGAGAGACTTGGGGGAAAGGAGAGGAGGAGAGTGAATAACGAGGCTTTGCGGTTGTTGTTGTGGCTGCTGGTCGCCACTACATTTGGAGTCGCTGATCTGACCAATAAAGAGACTATACTTTTATACAAAGACTGTGTTGTGAGTTTGGAGCATTCAACCCCTGGACCAGGGAGGTTCTTCTGTACGGGTCCTATCCCATATTCCTGTGGGTATAGAAGATGGAGTCACTGCACCACTAAGAAAGCATGGAGGCTACCACCCCAGAAGCCTGGTCCTGTCTCCCCAATAACAACGCGGGAAGCTCAGGCCCTCCTGTTCCACGCAGGTATGCACCATCACTACGCATGTAATTTGCCCTCACGCACCCTAGACACCACAGATGAGTCTGGGTTACAAGTAGAATGTACATAAAGTACCAGTTAGATAACTAGTACCACTAATATCAAATTATTACAGACCAAATGGGAAATATCCATGTACACCTAACTATAACACAACTAAAACATATACAATTTTATTACATGCTAAAAACTGACGAAATGCATAAAATGACAACTAATAAACCATAAATAAAAGAGTCCCTATGTGAACGAAATGGACAGTATATGGTAAAAAAAAATGCTAGTATGAACACAAGTGTAAAGCCCTATCAGAACATGAGGGGCCAGCGTCCATAATATACTAACAATGCTAATTAGCTTCACCCCAAAACACTGCAGAGTAGCAGCTTATCACAGTAATACTTAGTTCCCAAACAGGCTCGAAGTAAAGCTAGAGACAATAGGGGAGCCCCTGCTGCTGCCACAATGATAGTAGTGGTAAGCGGTGCTATTGGGTAATTATAAATACAGAACTGAGAGAAAAGGAACCCAAATTTAGCACTCAAGTGAGGAGTGGGTTCCTTTTCTCTCAGTTCTCAAAGTAAAGCTATCCAATAGTAACAACTAATGTGTCACTTATACATAAGTAACCACCATAATAATGGTGTAGGGTGGATGTAAGGGGTTAATTGTAAGGCGGAGTAAACAAAAACCCACACAGATAGCAGTAAATAAGACTGCTGTTAGGAACTATATTGCCTCTAATAAGGCTGGAAGCATACAACCTGATGTGAATTGCTGCAGGGACACCATTGAAATAAACGTCCCAAGTAGCTCACAGATCTGCAACATGGATCAAAATCAAAAACTGCAAGTGTTATCCGTCGCGTTCCCACATGACCGTCACCGCAGTGACGTCCCTAATGCCCAACGACCGTTTCGCGCGATCAAAGTGCTACTTCCCCAATCAAAATCAAAGAAAAAGATGGCGCTAAATGAGCTTGCAACAATGTAAGTAATGGTATTATTATCACTATACAAAAGGAATGACGCCTGCTGCTGAGGTATATTGGAAGGAAGTCTTCAATTCCCAAACGTATATAAAGAATAGATGACAGGAAAATATATTTCAGCGCATGGGATCAAATTAAGGAGAGAACTTAATGTCTCAGAGGCCAAGGGATTCCAAATGAGATCTCCCTCTAGATGTGTGTGGTACCAACAGTAATTTAATAAAATAAAACAAAAACTTGATAAAACAATTATCCCAGCTGGGTGCAAAAAATTACACCAAAATCAATAATTATACCAATGCTGTGCAAGCAGCACACCTTGGCTGTACCTCACCTTAATTGGTGAATAAGTACATTTTAATTGAACCGCCCACAATGGGTATATAATACACATGCTACAACCTAATTGCCACCTCCTACCTTGAGAAAGCGCCAGTCCCGAAGCACGAAACGTACGTCGGGTGGGTATGACGTCATTGCGTTGACGTCGCAGAGGTCATGGGTGAGATTGATCCGACTTGCTAGGGGTGGACGTGTCGGATGGGTGGCGGGTGCTTATAATGCCTATAATGCCTATGTAAGTACACAGAGCACTGTAATTGATGCTTACTATGATCAGACGGGCATTGGCTATGATCATGAGATATTGCAACACACCACTTCTAGCTTTGTGTGGCAATTCACGTATGTCTGCATATACTGACAATCGCGGTAGCAAGAAGAGAATATATGTGTGCCTGGCTACCCTGTACCCTTACACTTGGGTCTGAGGCATATGTTACAACAAGTTAGATCCACAGTGTTACTGAGGGTGTGGGGATAAGTCTATGTATACGATAATATGTTTCAATATTATGTTGCATTTCTGATACTCTTCACACCATTATATGTATATCTGTATACTATATAGACACAATCACCCACTGCCTATATGCTAAGTAAGGATAACTTGTACATGGTATCTTAGTTATTCCTATATGAGATATTCTTTATTCTTGGCACCTAAAGAGTTAACTGAACATCCTTATTAGATACTACACACCTCCCTCCCTAGTGAGCTATTTATATGGAACGTCTTTAGTACCTATTACCAGGGATTATACATATAGCCACCTGGGGATTACCCCTCGTTCCCTGTTAAAGCTACTATATCACCCATTTTTAATTGATTTTTATGTGTTTGCGCTGTTGTTTAAGGTTTAATTAATTAAAATTTCATTATTTTTGACCTATTTAGGTTTTTAGTGGTTACTGTCCTCCCACAGTGTTGGGAGTAGTTACTTTGTGTACTTATATAAAGCGTATTTGACATTATGTTTGGGAGTATCTAACCCCCTGTATTCTAGCAGCTATAGAGTGCAACCAGTGGGGATCTTTGGGAGACTTTTAATCTTCTGACTTGTGTTTATTTATAACATTATCCCTATGCACCAGCTGTAATTTAATTGATTATTTTTCCTATCATTCTTATTTGGCAAGCGGACAACCATAAGTTATGCTATATATGCTTAGTGCACAGTAAAATGAGGCACAGGGATGAAAAGTGTTCATGTAGCTGCGGGGATCCCTAGGTAACATAGGGGAGTATGGTATCCCCAGAATGGTACCGGGGTCCCTAGTATAAGGGGTCAGGGGGTACTCCAGCTAGGTGATAAAGCTGAGAGGTTTTTATTAAA
The DNA here is from genome assembly GCF_040206685.1 of Ascaphus truei. Classification (NCBI taxonomy): domain Eukaryota; kingdom Metazoa; phylum Chordata; class Amphibia; order Anura; family Ascaphidae; genus Ascaphus; species Ascaphus truei. The sequence continues at coordinate 316,180,715 of NC_134484.1, forward strand.
ATGTAGGCCAGGTTTTGCAGAGTGTAAAGTATATTTTATTAGCAAAGTGTATTGCAAAATATGCTTGTGCATTGTACCAAGCTGTGTTCCACTCTGTCAGCTGAGGTCCGTACATGAGAGGCCCAGACGATGTCCCAGGTGTGAAAGCTGTTTAGACAGTAGGGTGTAATTCCAGTCCACATCCCCAGATCACACGGATGCAATATGCATGTCCATCTGGTCTCCCAACCTGGTCGTAGCCCCCTCACAGTGGGCAGGCGGGCAAAGGGGGAAGCAGGGGAGAGCGGCCATACTGCACCGACACACTTTATTCGAGCAAATACCTGGTATGTACCTGGCAGATACCTGGAATGTGCCACTCCTAACCTCTGACAAGCCCCGTTGCATTTGCCTTCCCAGCCTGGGTTCATGCCTGGCTGATGGGCGGCTGATCTGTTAAATGATAATGATTAGGATTTAATAGGCTGCAATGCTTCGCGTGTCTACCAGATGGCATAAATTCATGAATTGTAATGCAGTTTATATATATATACTGTGCAGTATTGCAGCCAGCGGGAATAAAATGCTTCAATTCCTGCTTGGAAAATAACTCAATGTACTCGGGCAGAAAACAGTCACAAACCTCAATACACCCGGGTATACCCGAATTCGTGGGACTAGCCAAGCTCGAATAAAGTGTGTCGCCAGTGTATGTCACCTTCCCCTGTGGTCAGTCAGATGTCCAAAAACCCCATTTATGATACGTGGTCATCTCAGATTGGTTGCTAGGGAAATTTCTCATGCTACTGATGGAAGATAGGTTTTGTGAATGAAACCTGAGAGGATTTAAAAACCCTTACACAGCTCAAATTTGTCAGTCCTCTGAGAGTTCTCTAAGTCTCTCTAAAAGTTTTTAAGGTTCTCTCAAGATTCTGAAGTGTTTCCAGCGAGAAAGAAGCAGGGCTCTGCTTCAGCAGTCTGCCTGGAATCTTTGCGGTTACAAGACTATATAGGGTAAGCTTCTGGAAGTGGAAGCCCTTACACCTAGGAAATAATAGTTTTGTTACCCCAGTCCCAAGTAAGTGTGATTTGCCTATTTTAAGGGAATTGTAATGGCCCTTGCGACGTTCTCCCTCCTTACCTGCCACTGCTCCTGCCTCCGTTCCGGTCCCTGGTTATGCGCGCACCCCCGCTCTGATTACAGAACGCGCGTGCACCCGCAGCTCTTCAGGCTGTGCCACGGAGCTTAACTCCACCCCCTGGACGCGACTCGCCTACCTCATGCGCGACACGCACACGTGACGACGTGCACCAATCCCCAGCAGTGAGTCAACACTGCTAAATGCCCTTGTCTCTTGCAGCCTATGATAATTTCCACAGAGGCCGCGCCTCCGCTCCGTCTCCGCTCCGCCTCCCTTCCTACTGGTTCCTGTTCCCTTTATATACCTGGTTCTGTCATTCAGTCTTTGTTCAGCATAACCACTTGTAGACTTGTTGCTTCCACGTCAGTTGTGCCTTGCCTTGTTCCAGTCTTGTTTTGCAGATTAACCTCTTGTGTATCGACCCGGTTTGTAAGTAACACCCTCTGGATATTGACCATGGCTTACCCTCGACTGCGGCTACTTCTCCAACCCAAGATCACGGCTTCACGGACTTTGACAATTCTGACAATCTACAATCCCAGATCACGGCTTAACGGACTTCTACGATTCGGCTCTCTCCAACCCAAGGACCCGGCAAGTATGCGGATTAACTCACTCTCTCCAACCCAGACCCAGCAACGCTAAACAATCCGCCTTCCAGGCACGCCTCCACTGCTGTGGGTGCGTGGTTTCATACCTTCCCACCTCAGTACCAGGGTCTTGTCTTGTTTGTGGGTAGCGCAAGTGTTACAGTATGCTGAGCCCAACTGTTAGATCTCTACAGATCAGGTCCTTCTAGGGCAAGCAAAACCTTTTCTCCCGGGAGCTACTGAAACGCAACAGATATGGGATGCTTTCAATTAGCGTAGCATATACGAGCTCGGAGCTGTGAAAATTCAAGGAAGCTAGTGGTTGAATTGTCACAACTAAATTTTAATGATTCTCAAGCAGGTTTATATACACAAGGCAGGGACAAAAATACAGTTGTCTTCTGTTACAAATATGGGTACACATCTAAATTTACATGTATCCTTCACATAATGCCTTTTCTGTAGAGCTTTAAACATTTAACTGCTGAGCAAGAGACATATACAATGGTGACTTATAAGGCAACCCTATCCTCTGTTTTAACAATATTTTGACAGGCATTGAACAGTTGGTCTCAAGCCATTTACGATAGCCTCCTGTGTAAATAGCAAGGCCAGCGTATTCTTTTTAACCTTATCAATTCCAGAAGACAGTTTTAACCTTACATCCCCTCCTTTTGTTCTGAAAGAACAAACCAATTGACCAGTCCCATTTATTCTTCTGCAAACCACTCAGGAGAGGAAAAACTCCAAGGAAGAAACCTCCAAGAGACCATGTGCCTGCAGAAACCTATCTCTTTTAGGTATCTCGTCAGAGATGAACATATGGGTGGTTGACGAGTACCAAGACTATTGGTATTCCTCGCTCTCTTGGTGGGAGACATATACATAACGGTCGAGCTAGAAGCAGAAGCAGCTCTTCTTTGGCAAAAAATAGAGCTGATTACACTTTTACCCATCTAGATTAATTCATACACACAGAGTAATAAACCTGCGATTATCCTAATTCCGAAAAGAATTTAATTCCCAATACATCGAGCCAATTTTCAAGGCCAAATGTAAAATCAAACTCTTTTGTTTCCTCTCGCATTCTAGATTAAATTTCTGCTAGAGTATCCATATCATGGTGTAAACTTTTTTTTTTTTTGATTGGGTGTCAATATAAGAACGGCATTCTTTACCCACTAATTTACAAACCCCTCCTTGTGCTGCCATCAGATAACCCAATGCAATACAATTTTGCAAAACTACTGTCCTTATCTATTGCTGAACCTTAAAAATAGCGTCTTTTAGTATCGTGAAAAAAACATTTATATTGACTACTGAAAAATCCCCTTTTGCATATAAATCATACATTCCTAACAGGGTATTAGACCTCCCACTACTCTCTTAACTGAGCTATTTTTAATAATTAATGCCTTTCAATTTCGTATTCTTTGCTTAGGTATGATGAACATTATTTAAATTCTATTTCTGAGCATAAGTGGGGGTTGGTGTGGGTTAATATTTCCTAGGAGCGACTGCCCAACACATACATCTTACATACTACATTTACTCAGAATATCAGAACAGACAAAATGGCTGCCATAGGCAAAATGGTTGACTTGTGATCCTTTCCTTGTGGTTGACACACGCCCTTGGGTGACCTCCCCACCTTCCTCTTTTCTGATCTTCTCAGCCCCCTCTTCCTTTAGAGACAGTCTTTTTTAAAGAACAGTTAACCATATCATAGTCCTGCCGGACCAAAAAAATAGTCCCATAGTACATAACTTGATTCCTTTCTGGCCACTGTATCGGCCCAGTTGATTTCTTTTTTTTCGGTCTCTTCTTCTGGGGGACTGCTGATATCTTCATCACCAAAAAGAGACATAGCATCGGTGGGGGGGTTGCAACGCACTTCAGGACCAAAGTTTTGCTGTTCATAACACAGAGAGTAATGAGTAGGACAGACACACATACAAAAACATCCACTAGCTTCGCTCCCACGAAATAATCTAACCACCAAGTCCCAACAAATCCCAACCCTCATCTCTACCTTCAAACACTGGAACCACTTTCCCAAATAACATAACCTGGTCTAGTTGCAGGTTAATACTTTACCTATCCTTCTATCACAGAGTCAATAATTTCCCTAGGGTAAACTTGTATTTCTACTCCCTTCATAACCAATTTCTTATATATATAGTTCTACAAATATCTTATAGCATCTTGTCTTTTTCCAAGGGGTTAAATATAACTCTCGTGTTCCTGGGGTGCAATTTATTGGGTATGTATAATACATTGGTATAGATTGCACCTAAGATGTGGGCTTTGTTTACCAGGATTCCATTATATAACAAAATATTCTTGTTACTACCTTATCGTCTTCATGTGGACACCACTTACAGTATATAAACCTAATAGAATAAACATTGTAATTAAAATAATAAAACCTGTAAAAAGAAAGGTTATTAAAAAGTTCAAAGTTCATATGTTGAGGACCGATGTTTCTTCTTATGAACTTTTTCTCCTTTTTTTGGTTAGTGCCGGGTTTTCTTATGAACCAAAACACCAACTGAGAACGGCTGTGTCTTTAGGCCATCCCTCCTTTGTTGAGGTTTAATTTTGAAGCGACTGTGGGTGCACTTGTGTAACATGGATCCAGGAAAAATACTCTGATTGGGTAGAATCTGGAATAGGCCTCTCCACTTTAGATGAAAAGCGCTTTTGCGTCACCTTTATCTTCATCTAATTGGAAGGACTGCACCTGGACATGAGACACTCAGACAATTGCATTAGTTTCACACAATAGATGCTGATTAATATCGTCTGTTTTAGAACATAATCATACAACATCAAATCTACAAGGTACCTAGGGTGACCATTGGTCTTCCCATGAGAGAAAATTATATCTGATTGTCACATTAGGCTAGGCCAAATACACCTTTATATTTAAGGGATCAATCACAAGGCAAAACGGTGGTTCATTCGGATAAGACCTTGAAAACTTCACAAACACAAGAAACAGAGAATATACTTTGGGGGACCTTATACTTATTAGGAAAATAACTTGGGGAGATTTGGACTCAAAATCCAGGAGTCTGAGGGGCACAGGGAAGCCCTGGTGTAATTCACACTGCGTTCCGTCAAATCATGCCTGCTTGCTGGGGAAAATTAAGTGACTACCAGCACTTTGGCCCCACAACTCCTGCAACCAAAATAATTATATTTCCACCCAAATATCCTCCTAAAACTGACACACAAGAAATTTCACAGTTCCGCTAAGGGAATATGACATAGAAAATAACAGGGTCAGTTCACTTTCAGGCACTCCATATCTGAGCTGGGGCATTGGAATGCTTATTCACATGTAATTCACATGCCAATTCACATGCTAATTCACCAACCTGGGTTTAAATCACAGGACAAACACAATGCATTGCAGGTTTTAGAACACATAAAACAAACATGTAAACACAAGAGCTTGCACTCCACTATTTGCACCTATCATGTGGGGTTCTAAAACCTTCTCTTCTCTAAGATACCAGCTAAGAATACCTTGCTGGCAGACAAGACAGGCCAAAATATCACCTCCCTTTCCCCTCATGTGCCAGGAGACTCTGTTCTCATAAGCATATTCTGTGCAGCTATTTCTCATAAGGGGCCACCCATACAAGGCAATCCACTTATAAGCTTGCACAGACAGCTGCAGGCCCATGAGGCAAAGGGAATACACAGAGAATGCATTAACTAGCCCACTGGCAGTTAACCCTACATACACAGTTCCTAGTTTATACCCATGTGGGGGTATAAAAAGGAAAAATTACAGGCAACCTAGTAAGGTGCAATATTATGTAACCATGCTGTAAAATGGCTACAGTCATCTCTCCTGCTGACAGTAAGGCCTGGTAAGTTATGGGCATGCCAGCAGTAATTATGGAGGTTTGCCCTCACACCCTGGTGAGGTGCCCTATGTATGGATGGGAGTGATTGCACCGAGGGGTGCACCACAGAGGAGTACCTCACCAGGACCATCCACAAGCGGACGCTGGGATCCTGATGAGATGGAGACGCTGCACTGGATATAGGTACGACTCAAGTACAGTACCTCAGCTGCCTGTCTGGGTTGGCAGTACCCACACACCATCATGCGGGAGACTCAGGAGTCCTGTTGCCAACAGGTGCACCACCAGACACTACACTAATGGGGGCTGCTTAGACCACAGGGGCCAATATGAGATTGGGTGGGTCAGGCCAGAAAATCCGTTACAATTATACCCAAGAGCCAAGAGCTGACACTCTCAGCCCTTGCCATATGGTTTCAGGGGTAGCCAGCAATAATAACAGCAATAACACCCTCCTTTTGTTCACTTGTATTACATGTGAACAATATCATATAAAGGATAACAGCATTTAAAGCATAACCTTAATGGAATTGCTTGATGTATAGCAAAACTAACCTAAAACCTTTGGGTATAACATTTTCATAAAAAAATCTCAAAAGAACCCTACTGAATATAAATATAATCTGCTATAGTCTTCTGACAGAAACTTTGATAACACAAAATAGCATCTGATTTGCTGAAAGAACAACCTGTAGCATAAAAACCTATAGACACAGATTTATAGGTGGGACACATTTGAGAGAAAAAGATGGTTAAAAATGATAAAATATTAAATATTTGATCAACTTTGCAGAAAAATAATTCCATAGAGAACCCTCTAGTATATGAGACAGAGTGGCTCAGTGAGCAACGACACCGACCGGCACTGAGAGCTTGAAGCAGGGGAGCCTGGTTCAATTCCCAGTGTCGGCTCCCCGAGACTCCGGGCAAGTCACTCTATCTCCCTGTGCCTCAGGCACCAAAAACGTAGACTGTAAGCTCCACGGGGCAGGGACCCGTGCCTGCAAAAATGTCTCCGCAAAGCGCTGCGCACAACCAGCAGCACTATAGAAGAACATGCTATTATTATTATTATTAGTATACTGGCAGACCTGGTCAGGGGCCGTTTTCCTTGTACGGTGCTTTACTGCTATTTCGGGGTCTGCACACTTATACATGGCTCAGCACTAGAGTTTCTGTGCTGATTACATTGGACTAGTGGTTACTTTATCCACCTGTTCCCACTGCAATACACTAGTGATTCTATGCAGTTCATCAGTGATCCAGAACATTACATTGTGTTCATACTATAGGATCTGAGCGTTTCATATTTGTTTTAATCCCCATTATTTTACACGGATATTAAAGATTTAAGTTTTAACCACTTCGTTACCCACCCACCAGGTGTTTAGAGTGCTCATTTTGGGTTACTGTCCTCTGTTTATTGGAACTCTATATTAATCAATTTACACCTGTTTCCATTTCAAACCATACTGTATAACAAGCTCAAATAATTCTCTGGGCTTCCTGCCAAAACCTTGTAACAGAAAAATGGTTAATTACTGGTTACTGCAATACAATTTGGGACAGCTTGAAATATGCAGCTCTTCACACAGCCCGACAATGTTTCTGGTATTCAAAACTTAAAACTGGATCTTTGTTAAACAGAAAATTGTAGGCTTTAACATATACTTTTAGATAGTTTAGTTACTGGTTATACACAAAAAGAGCACAGAGCGCAGATACAAAACAAACAGAATTTTATGCTTCTTTCACACATTCAACCAGTTTTTACAAAATATAACAGACACATATTTTCTCACCTATTTTAATAAATAGGAAAACAAAACAGTTTGATCCTGCAGAATAAATTAATAAAGATATCCCTTTTTTTTTTCATATCATAATTAACTTCTTCTTTTTTTTTTTTTTTTTCTTTATTTAAACTAATTTTTAAAATGCTGAGCTTCTAGTTAGCTTTGTGTCTAGAATATATTTCCCCTGTTATTCTATATAAGATATTCACCTGATTTTATCTGTGGAGATTTAGAGGAAAAGAATTATAATTCTGGTTAAGGAAATAAATCGCCTGGCCAGTACGATAAACATCCTTATTATTCCAGTGACTGGAGTGTTTACAAAAATAATTCATCCTTTCTTTATTCTTTTTCTCCACAGATACCCAAAACCAGATACCCAAAACTTTCCCCTGCCCAGTGTAAATTAGTTTATATTATTGTGGTGGTGTACACCTTTTAGAAATTAAATTTCAATCATGAGCAATTAATTATATTCTTATTTTAGAATCATTTGCAAGTCCTGAATAGTCATTTTGTATACATACAATAAACCAGTATTCATATTATTCAATGCAAATAACACTTTCACATAGATAGAATTCACCCAGATTCTTACAAGCACACACACAGGGATTACTCAATCAATCAACCTTTTTTTTTTACCATATCCATACTTAAAATAAAACATTCTGAGGGAAAAAGAAACCTATACCTGTTATACTCTTGTTTTCCACTTTTCAATTCAGACAGGAAAATATTATTAATTTAAACTTAATATATACTCATACTCAGTTAATGTTGCACAAATAATTTGAGTTTGCATGTTCGTTTTTCCTAAGAGGCATTCACGATTTTTAGTACATTCCTATGCCTGTGTAAAAATAGCTGGAGGAAAAAAGGTGGGGGCTACTTGCAGCTGCTTATTACAATACATACAGGCGAGAGAGAGAGACAGCTGATTTTGCCACTAACAGCGAGGGAGAGGGCTGACAGGTTAGTGTAAGTTCATTAGATGACAAAATGTTAGTGCCCATAATGAGTTTATACAGGAAAGAAATCTTAACACTTTATGCGCACGTATTAATAAATCATTATTAACTTAACTTTAAACAATACTTACCTTCACTTAACTTTAAACAATACCTTGACTTAACATTAAACAATCCTTATGTTAACTTAACTTTAAACAATATTAACTTAACTTAAATTGCCACGCTATTTGAAATCATATACTGTCCGTTTTACTTATCAGGGACTTACTGTACACTTGATTAAACAATAGGGACCCACCCTTTGTTACATTAATCACAGACTTACCCTCGATAAAACCAAAAGGGACTCTCACCCTTTGTTACATAAATCGGGGACTTACCCTTGATTAAAGGGACTTACCCACGATTAAACAATAAGGACTCTCACCTTATGTTCTTTTGCCCTTATAAATTTAGGTTGTTTAGTTTCGCAGAGGAAAAGGTGAGAAACAAATAAAAAGAATCTTTACTCACCCTTTTTCCTGTGCGAAATTCCACTTCTGTCACCAAAACTGTTAGATCTCTACAGATCAGGTCCTTCTAGGGCAAGCAAAACCTTTTCTCCCGGGAGCTACTGAAACGCAACAGATATGGGATGCTTTCAATTAGCGTAGCATATACGAGCTCGGAGCTGTGAAAATTCAAGGAAGCTAGTGGTTGAATTGTCACAACTAAATTTTAATGATTCTCAAGCAGGTTTATATACACAAGGCAGGGACAAAAATACAGTTGTCTTCTGTTACAAATATGGGTACACATCTAAATTTACATGTATCCTTCACATAATGCCTTTTCTGTAGAGCTTTAAACATTTAACTGCTGAGCAAGAGACATATACAATGGTGACTTATAAGGCAACCCTATCCTCTGTTTTAACAATATTTTGACAGGCATTGAACAGTTGGTCTCAAGCCATTTACGATAGCCTCCTGTGTAAATAGCAAGGCCAGCGTATTTTTTTTAACCTTATCAATTCCAGAAGACAGTTTTAACCTTACACCAACAAACATAGACCCCACCGAGGTGGGCCAAGCCCTGTCTTCTATTTCCGAGCACTTTCAGTACTTGGACAATCAAATTACTTCCTTGACTCAGTTAGCCACAGTCTTGCTCCACCAGTCTCTGTCCAGAATTCTTAGGCCTGCAACTTTGTCCTCCTCCACTCCGGAGTCAGCCATACCTCTGTAGCCACGACTCCCTACCCCAAACCGCTATGCGGGTGACTTACATGGGTGTAGAGGTTTTCTCATCCAATGTGACATTCAGTTCGAATTAACCCCTTCTCGCTTTTTTCGACAGATCTAAGGTGGCTTACATTATTTCATTATTGTCTGGTGATGCTTTGGCGTGGGTTTCACCCATCTGGGAACAGAGACCTGAGCTTACTCAAGACTTCGCAAGTTTAAAAAAAGAATTCAAACAGGTTTAGCTGGAGTTTTTAGAGACGTGGCTCCAGTGTATAATCAGATTGGCCCCACCAGAAGGTCTTCAGTAAACTCCCGATCCAATATGCATGGACGAGGTATGCAGTACACAGTAAGTGTGTAGAGCTGCATCTTTAAGTCCAAAATTGTTTTCACATTGTGACTCCTGGAATCACTAGTAACTGCAGTGTTGGCACAATTACATTTTAAAATTAGATGATCTACCCATCTGGCATGCCAATTACTGTAGTTTCATCATCTCATTTGGCACACATTTAAGAAGCTGTTGACTTTTTTGTATTTCATACAAAACCCATACAAGAAAAAACCCTAAAGTTATAAAACATTTTGTTTGTTATATACATCTGAAGCAGTTTTTTTTAATCCTAGAATGCCACCACTTTTGCCTTAATACATAGAGTCATAGACACTTTGTTTGTTCGGGGTGGGGGGTGAGGGGCTATGTATCAAGGCAATTTTGAAGAAGGGAAAGTGTGCTCATCAATTACACCATTTTTTGCTGCACATTTGTATTAAAATAATTGGTGTATATCATAGAAGTCAGAAATCCCTTACACTTGGCAGATTATTCAACACAAATTGAATGAAGAAAAAGTGACACACAGAGGCGCAGAGTTTTATATATATCATTATATATTGTGTGACATTTAAATCCTCTTTAAGGGAGATATTCTAGTACTGTAGCTCCGATTTTTGTCAATTCTTGTAAAAAGAACTTTCTGATCAGATTTGCATGTTTTGCTATTCTGGAATCCCTTCTCCAAAGTGAGCGGTTTCATTCCGACTGTACAAATCTGAGTTAAATGACAAAGATTTGCATTTTTTGCAAACTAGACGAATTCTAATAGCTCTGAAAAATGAAAAAGGCTAAACCGCTTCAAACAACTGTTTTTCTCGCCAACTCAAGGAAGCATAGGAATTCGAAGTTCCCTCAAGAGCCTGAAATAGGGGATTTTTGTGGTGGTAGTGGAGGAGAAGGAGGAGGTGTATTGAAAATCGCATAGTTTAAACCACGTCTACAAAAAGTGAGAAACCGCATGGTTTAAGAGCCAAAATGCCCAGATTGTTCTTGCTTTCAAAGTGGAATGACCTGAGGTGGTGCTAACTTCATCCAGAGTCTGACATATGGGTTTTGCTGGGGTATTTGTTTTGCTATCTCTCAACAAAACCCATATTTCAGTGCCTGGATGGAACTCTCAATGCCAATCTCGCCATTGTGAAGAAGGCGAAAAAAAAATGCTGGTAATTGGAAGCGGTTTTGAATCTTACACTTAATGGAGCTACTATGCATTGGCAGGGTAGCATTGGCATCTTAAGAGTGATGCATTTAAAGTGATCATTTTAAGTGACAATATATAGTTAGACTATAGTTTATATATTTACTTTTCTTCAGGCAATACCTATAACCTTAGCTGATATGACATGGATCTAATTGCATTCTCTCCACAGGTATGTCCCTGATCTGCAAGTCCTGTTTTAAAAGAATAACCCACCCGGCTTGTACTATTGATCTCTTGGTATGTCCCTGATCTGCAAGTCCTGTTTTAAAAGAATTACCCACCTGGCTTGTACTATTGATCTCTTGGTATGTCCTTGATCTGCAAGTCCTGTTTTAAAAGAATTACCCACTCAGCTTGTACTATTGATCTCTTGGTATGTCCCTGATCTGCAAGTCCGGTTTTAAAAGAATTACCCACCGGCTTGTACTATTGATCTCTTGGTATGTTTGAATATCAAAAGGTGGATTTTTTTTTCTCCCCTCTTAACTGTGTGCTGCTAATTGACCAACTGGAACAAGCTGATTTATTGGGGCGGGGGGAGGGTCATGTGACTGCGTTAGTTGTATATAAAAAATATTCCCCCTGCATTGGCAAGGTAGCATTGGCATCTTAAGAGTGATGCATTTTAAGTGATCATTTTAAGTGACAATATATAGTTAGACTATAGTTTAACTAGAGGTGACTGGGGACTGCATCTTTCTGCAAAGTCTTTTACTCAAGGCAACAAACGGTGAGTTTATATGACCACACTATGATCCCATGCTTGTTAGCCTGTATATTTTAACCCCCCACCCCTTTAACTTATTTCACTGCAGCCTCTCCCAAAACTCACTGCACAAAACTACCTCCCACACCCACTCAGTCCACTGAAACCCTGAATTGACTCTAGCATTGCAATGCAGCAAAATATTTGACATTTGACTTTGCTCACAACAGCTCCACGCAGCACTGCCTACCTCTAGCATAATGAACCTGCTATGTATCTTAACTTTTTTTTATTTCTCCTGGCCTCATGGAGATGTTACTCCCTCTATTCACTACAAACTCCTCCCTCCTGGCCCACACCCAACATCACCATACACCCTGAACTACTCAAAAGCCTTGCACTATCTACTGAATGTTGGTGGAGAACTCTAAAAACCAGCACACCAACCACCACACACTGAAATGGCAAACATCACACATTTACAACTGCAAACAACTACCCAAATTTCTACTCATACTATTACTCTCTTTAGCAGGTGATATTGAACCTAACCCAGGTCCTCCCATTTCAGCTCTGTCCCATGCCCCTGAGAATTCCACCTTTAAATTCCAAATAGGGCTATCTGTCGCCCATATAAATATCCGGAGCCTGCTGCTCAAACTGGACGAACTAAGGGCATGGTTCCTTATGCATAAACCGAAAGCCATCGTTCTTACAGAAACATGGCTAACCCCTAAAACCCCCGATGCAAATATCGCCATTCTGGGATACTCCATTTCTAGGAGAGATAGGCCAAAGAGAGGAGGAGGGGTGTTATTTTATATTGCAGACACCTTACAATTTACACTGTTAAATTGCCCCCCAAGCCCACCATCTTTTGAAATTCTAGTTGGCAAAATCTGCCTCCCTTTTTCAAAGCCCATCTTGCTTGCTGGCATCTACCGCCCCCCTAAAGCCCCTCTACAATCCCTGACTGATATCACCAAGTTTCTTGGCTCCATTTCCTCTCTGAATGAGAAGAGTGAGCTGCTAGTTCTTTGGGATTTCAACTTCAATGGCTTGACCCTAAAAACCACAAAACACAGATACAACTCAAGTCACTTAACCTATCACAACTCATTTCCCAACCCACACGGACAAACTTAAAATCGCATAACCATTCCTTACTAGACTGGATTCTCTCCTCAAACCCCAGCAGAATCCAATCCTCTGGCATCCTTCCTGATATTTTCAGTGACCATGCAATAATGTACTGTGTAAGGAAAATTAAACCGCCCCATTAAAGCACTAAAGTTCTCCTCACTAGAACATTTAGAAACTTTAACCCACAACAGTTTCTGGATGACCTTACCAACTCCCCATGGCACAGAATCGATTTAATTCCCAACCCTGATTCTGCACTCGACTATTTCCAATCCGAGTTCTTAAAACTCTGCGATACCCATGCTCCACTACGCAAAATAAGGGTACGGGGACCCACCTTCCTTGGGTTACAACTGACCTTATAGCACTCTACCAGTTCAGGGATACCTTGTGGAAAAGCTACAAAGTAACTGGCACTACCAAGGATCTCAATCACTACAGATGCCTGCGGAACATGTGCACAAGGCAAACAAGGCATGCAAAAGCACAATATTACTCTGACAATCTCCACCAGAATACATCAAACCCAGCTAACGTCTGGAAGATTATCAACAATATATTCCAGCCTTCTAACAATCAACAACCAAGTAATATCACTAAGGGGGATATTACTCTTACAAACCACACTGACATTGCAAATGCATTCAAAGATTACTTTGTGGGGTGTGCCACTAACTTATTAGCGAAACGCAGCCCAAACCACAAACCTGAATCTCACCCTGGAAGTATCTACATAGCCCCACCCCCTCCTAACACTGCCCACAATTTTCAATTTTGCCCAGTATCTGTAGAGGAGATTACACAAGCGCTCCTCAAATTAAAACTAAGCAGCCGATGTGGACCTGACTTACTACAACCTAGGTTCCTACGACTTGGTGCTCCAGCCATTGTCAAACCAATTGCTTCCATAGTCAACTCTATCCTGTCTGCAGGCCATATCCCTAAGACCTGGAAAACTGCCAGAGTTGTCCCAATCTTCAAAAGTGGGGACAAAAACACTGTCTCAAACTACAGACCAATCTCACTTTTCCCAATTCTATCCAAAGTCATGGAAAAATGTGTCCACTCCCAATTAAGCGATTACTATACCAAGACAAATTTCCCTAGCCAATTCCAATCTGGCTTTTGTCCCAAACACTCCACCGTAACTACCCTGCTAAAAGTTTGCAATGAAATCCAGTGTGGAATGGAACGGGGACAACTCACTGGTGCAGTATTCCTAGATTTTGCAAAGGCTTTTGATACTGTTGATCATGCTATCCTGCTTAACACACTCCAGAGCTCTGGAACAGGGAAGCATGATTTAAACTGGTTTCAGTCCTACCTATCAGGTAGATCCCAACATGTGTCTATCTTTAGGCTCTAACTCCAACCCCCTGGATATCACCTGGGTTGTCCCGCAAGGCTCTGTTCTGGGGCCCCTACTCTTCTCAGTGTTCATCAATGATCTACCCACAGCTTGTAAGGAAGCCTCAATACACATGTATGCAGATGACACAATCCTATATGCACACAGCCATAGCCTCTCTGACCTTCAACACATACTTCAGTCTTACTTTTTGAGACGCGAAAACTGGATTTCCCACAACAAACTGTTTTTAAACTCTGACAAGACTGTAACAATGGTATTTGGGACCAAGACTAAATTTTTAAAGCTTCCAGTGACTGAGCTCCAGATCAGAACCAACGCTAACACCACCCTAACTCCTGTTACTAGTTTTAAATACCTTGGCATATGGTTTGACTCCCACTTAACATTCGGGATGCACATTGATACCATGACAACCAAGACCTGTGCCAAACTAGGGGTACTTTACAGGAACAAATTCTCCCTAAGTCTCCTGGTCAGAAAACCTATCGCACAGCAGATGATAATGCCAATTATTGACTATGGAGACATGTATATGGCTCGGCACCTCAAACCACCTTAGCAAACTTGACAACCTCTACAATTCAATTTGTCATGTTGTTCTCCAATGCAACTACAACAGACATCACTGCGAAATGCTCAAAGAACTAGATTGGTCATCACTCGAGTCTAGGCGCAAAGTTCACATTTCCTGTCTTGCCTTTAAATTCTTTATGGGCAAACTACCCAGCTATCTGAACAAGCTCCTCACCCCTACCACATGCAGCACTTATCATCTGAGATCAGACTCCAAAAGACTGTTCATGGTCCCAAGGCTCAAAAAAGTATCCGGCCATTCCTCCTTCTCTTACCGTGCATCCCAAAACTGGAACAACCTACCAGAAACTTTCACATCTACCACCAGTTTAAGTTCTTTCAAATCTAAGGCTGTCTCACATTTTAATCTGGTCTGTAACTGTTTCATACAGTACGCCCATAATATATATTTTCTTTAACTGTGCATGCAATGTCTTGTTTATAATGTATACCCTGTTCATTTATGTAACTGTATTTGTAACCATGTATTATTTGTCTTAACTCTGTGCCCAGGACATACTTGAAAACGAGAGGTAACTCTCAATGTATTACTTCCTGGTAAAATATTTTATAGATAAATACAAGCATTCAGCTTGTTGTCCAAAAATGGGATTTGCACACCTGGAATGAAACCGCTTCTAAAAAAAGCCTTTGGACATGAAAGAAGGGCTTACATAAGAGCAAATCATGCCAATCCGATCGGAAAAGGGGTTTTTGACACAGATTTAGTGAAATTGGGGCAACTAGACTATCCCTCACAGGGTTAGATAAACAAGTCTGTTAAATTTTGTCTACTAATGCGACGTTACCTAATTAGGTAATGTCCGTTATATTTCCTCAATTTAATATGTATCCTCAAAGCTAATTATATCCAAAAACAATGGCCATTCGCAAAACTAGCATCGTAATGTTACCTGTATGAATGGGGATTATAGTTGCGGTGAGACACATTAAAAAATACACTGCACATGCGCGTTTGGGAAAAAAACCAATTAACACACATGCATTCCACTCGTATTATGCATGTGCGTTATCTATGTCATGGGAGACCAGGCATTTACTGTACACCTTTTTACCTGGATCATGCATTGAGCAAAACAGGTAAAGTGAAATAAATTGTAAATTTATTCGCAGGAAAAGCCATACACACAATGGAACACAAACTACATAAGAAGAGACACATTTACTTGGGACCTGGGGTAAAAAACTAAACTTTCCTAGCTAAATGGTACTTGGAAACAAGAGTCTTTAGTTGACCTGGACTTAGCCCGAAATGTCCTGGAACTCAAATCGACATGAAGTTCCAGAAGCCACCGCTCACTTCTCTCAGAGGACTTGAATCTGCTTACCAGGACTTAGATCCAAACGTCCTGGAACTTAAAATCAGCTTGAAATCACAGCCGCGACTGCTACGTTCTATTATGAGAACTTGCGGGGGTCATGTACTAAGCTCCGTTAAGTCACTTTTAGAGCGCAAAGTGCTCTTAGAACGTGATGTTGCGCTGAACACGATGCACTAAGCCACACAAACAGTCACTTTGCGCTCTAAAACTGACTTTTATCAGGAAATGTTTCTAAGTCCAACTTTGCTCGTTCGTTACCCTGTTTGCGTTAACTTCTGTCCTTAAGCGGGATGCACTAAGCAACGCAACCTTTGCGTACGCGAAAGTTGCGTTCAACAGAACACGTCAACTCAAGGTAGCCGCAAAAAAAGCTGGACTTCTTGCTTTATTTTTTTGCATAAATTTCTTGCTTTACATTTTTGCATGCGCAAAACCCATACAACAGGCCGGCGGGTGTCCCCGGCTGACCCTGCGGGTGTCCCCTAGGGAGGCTGTGGGTCACGCAGTGTCCCCGGCTGACCCCGCAGGGGTCCGGGGGTCCCCGGCTCACCAAGCGGGGGTCCCCGCGGGAGTCCGGTGGTACCTGCGGCCGTCTCGGGGTCCCCGCGGGCCTTCGGTATCAATGTTGTGCCTCCAAAAATAATAAACAATATGTATAACTAAATACACCCCCCTAACACATACAATACAGTAATGGGCAAAATTATTATTATCCACATATGAGTAATAATGCATTTGCCCATTTTAAATACATATAAATTACAATAAATACAGTAAATACATATTACACTTACCTTTTCCAGACACCCACGATGAAGGCCGTCTTCATCCTCATCTTGCCCATGTCCCTCTGGTGCTGCAAAACATACTGTAAACAAGAATAAAAATAGCCCCTACCCCCTTAATCACCTTTGCGGTCATTAACCGCTACAGGCATTAAGGGGTTAACCCACCCTCACCCACTAACCCAGGCGGGAGGCCTACCCACATACCCTTGGGGCCAATACCCCCTTCCCCCACCCCCATTACCCACAAGAAAAACAATACACAGCTCCACAATAAACATCATTATATTTATTCTATACGTAACCCACCCCCTGTGCCCCACCATAAATACATGATTTATTATTTCACATACAGGGTTAATACCCAAGGCCCACGGGAGTCCCCGGTGGGCCTGAGGGGTCACCTCACAGACCTACAGTAGCCCAGCACCATGTTTCAAACAGGGTCTGGAGGCCTGCGGGTGGTACCTGCCAGGCGCCACGGTCCACCAGGAGGTCTCCGTGGGTCACCGTGGGCCACAATGGGGTCCCCACGGGTAGGCCCGTGGCTGTCTGGGGGGACCCTGGTCAGACCCACAGGTGTCTGTGGGGCCTCGGGTGGTTCCCACAGGGGTCTGGGGACCAAGGGTGGTCCCTACGGGTCCGCGGTGCCCCCTCAGATGTGGGGCCACCGGTTCTTCCCCGAGGGTGTCCCCCGTGGACCCAGCAGCCTGGTACCTGTGAGAAGCCCGAGGAGACCTCAGGTGGTCTCTAGAGGTCTCCCGCAGACCAGAAGGAACCAACCCTGTATGTAAAAAAAATAAACCTGACCCATACATTAAATACATCAATCCCCCCCACCCCCCAACACATACAGTACAATAATGTGCAAAATAACTATTATCCAGATATGGATTATAGATTATTTGGCCATTATGAAACACATAAAACATGCATAAATCAAAACATGAATTCTTAATCTTAAAATCACCACATTGCATGCTACAATTAATCCAGCAGCACCTGTAAAAATAAACCAACAAACCAGCAGCTACCCAAATGTATATGAAATGTCACACAATTGCATTGAGTGTGTACATGATGCAATTAATCTGTGCATCATGTAACACTATGCAAAATATATTTCAAAAGAAAATACACTATCACTATGAACAATGTCCCCTAACCAATGCCATCATAAAAATAAAATATAAACTAAGCAACATAAATACATTTACCATCAATCAATTAATCAATTTCCTAAACCAATTACAATACAATACAAATCAATTATACAATTCCCTATTCAATTACTAAAGCCAAACCATTGCCAAAAGAATTAAAATTGTAAGGAACCACCATCATTCTAATCTAACTACCAGAAATAAGGCATTAATAATAACCTGTAACTAAATACAAATTACATTATTCACACCAATGTATAAATAAAGCTGCTAAATACATTAGACATACATGAAAAGAACATAAACATTAGCAAAACAATCAATTATTATCCCTGTATGTCTATCCATATAGATAGATATACATAACATACAGGGGCAATAATAGAGCATAAAAAACAATGCATTTAAATCCAAAAATCACATAGAATACACCCATTCAGTGTCCGTGAATGAATGTATATCCGTAGGGACATAGATACATTCAGGGGCATTAATTGGGAATGAAAAAAATAAAAGACATGAATAAAAAATCACAAAAACCTGTAAAAGTAATAATAATAAACTTTTCTTTTGTTTACTTACCATTAGATGCCCACTCACCGAAATCCAGGCGACCCGGAAGCACTGGAACCAATCCAAAGGTAACCATAAAATAATAAAACCTTACAATCCACAACGGTGTCTTCTTTCTTCTATTTGTAATCCTTTACGTCAGTCTTGGGGTCTTCTTTTCTTCTTTGGGTCTTCTCTGTCTTCTTCCATCTTCTTATGACACGCCCTTCTTTTCTTCTTACGGGGGGGAGGTGTTCCCTCCTCGGCGTCTGGCTTCAAAATGAGGCGACATAGGCTTTTATAGGCCTATGACGTCACATTTTGGTCAAATGTTTCCCACGGCCCTGATTGGGCCTTGAAAAACATGTGATTTGGAAAAATAAATAAATTGATGACGTCATTTAAAGGCAATGACGCCAGCCAATCAGAATGGCTGAGTTTCAATTGCCTTTAAGATGACGTCATCAAAACAAAGATGGCCGGCGACACATGGTACGGTAGCCAATCAGAGCGTGGGAACTCCATCCCAACTCTGATTGGCTCAAGTAGACCATGTGACAGAGGCTTTGCTTCAGCCAATGAGAGTTGGGATTTCATAGCCGCTATGGTAATGAAGCAGCTATATGTATTTTAAATAATATTGTGTGGGAACAGGGGGTCTCCAGAGCTGAACCGCATTGATTTCTGGCTCAGGGACCCCTGCTTCCCGAGTTACAGGCCCCGGTTTGGGGCATCGGGGGCAGTGTCACCTCCATGTTTATAGCGTCCACGTAGCGTCTTGGACGCTATAAAGATGGCGGCAACACTGGCGCCCGATGCCCCATACCGGGGCCTGTAACTCGGGAAGCAGGGGGTCTCTAAAGCTGAAATCAATACGATTCAGCTCAGGAGACCCCCTGCACCCATACACTAATATTAAAAATACATTAATGCTTCTTCATTACCATAGCTGATAGCCGCTACGGTTATGAATGATTGTTTATTGATATGTGTGTTTTACTCATAGTGTAGATGTGCAGGGGGTCTCCGAAGCTGAACCGCTTTGGTTTTAGGTCCAGGGACCCCCTGCTTCCAGAGATCAGGCCCCTTTATGGGGTGCCGGTATCCCCCTGCTTTTTTTACATCCCGCGGTCACGTGATCGGGACATTTAAATGCAGAGGGATACCGGCACCTCATAATGGGGCCTGTATCTCAGGAAGCAGGGCATCCCCGGACCTGAAACCAATGCGGTTCAGCTCCGGAGAACCCCTGAATATCTACACTATGAATAAAATTTAATTAAAAATATTTTTATTTGGGCCGAGGTTTGCGCCAAGAGAGTGGTGGATCTCTCTGTGCTGCAGGCTCATCTCTGCAGTGGAGCCCTTCTCGCCAGGCTGACTGTCTCGCCACCGGCAACTAGTCATGTTTTGAATTGTTGCTCTCGCAGGGATTCGCCAGGGATTCGGCCATTCCTGAATACTGCGAGGGCAACACGCACAAAACATGGCGAGTTCAAACCCCTGGCGAAAGCACTTTTTCGCCGCTTAGTGCATGACCATCTTAATGTAACTTAGTGCCTGTCAAGGGGGAGAGCTACTGTCCGAGTGAATTCCAGTGGCCAGAATAGTGAGGCAAAGTGAATTCATAAACAAGATCACAAGCAGGATTCAGGGCAGGCAGCGAAGAGGTGTCATCATGGTCACAAGCAGGGTTCAGGGCAGGCAGGAAAGTGACATCATCGGGGTCACAAGTAGAGGGTCAAAGGAGTCTGAGCGTACTTGGCGCAAGATGGCAGAGATACAATAGCGTGACCTGGAGGAGGAGCTTGAGGCTCTGAAGACTGAGTGGGATGCTACGTTGGACTCTACTGCTGCCCAGAAGGAGGGTCCTCAGATGAAGTTGGAGAAAAAGGTTACAAACCTAAGACAGACACTTGGGTCACAGAAGCAGTACATAGAAAAGAGGGTGGTAGAGTTAAGACAAGAGGAAGCTATGAGGAAGAGTAATGCACAGGTGTCTCCACTACAGGAAAAGGTATTGGCCCAGCCCAAGCGTCTTACTGACCCTGCCACGAGGCCGTCCTGCCACAACAGTGACACACACACAGTGACACACACACAGTGACACACACAGTGACACAAACAGTGACACACAGTGACACACACAGTGACACACACAAAGACACACACAGTGACACACACACAGTGACACACATACAGTGACACACACAGTGACACAAACAGTGACACACAAAGTGACACACACTATAAGCTCCCCTCCCCAAACACACATAAAAATAAGCCCTCTCCCCCCTTGGGGGTAAGGTGCCTGGGAGGGTGGTATAAGGGGGGCCTGGGGTATGTGGGCTTACCTGGGGCCCGTGGATGGGCCTGCTGGAGCAGCATGGCCAGTACAAAGCAGAGACCAGCAGACCCACGGAGGCCTGGGGAGGGAGGGACAGATGGGTCATGCTGAGGGAAGGGGAGAGCCGGCAGGGAGAAGGAAGGGGGTGGCAGCCAGGGAAGGGGAGGGCCGGCTTGAATGCACAGAGTGGATACTGTAGTGTTGTCGACAGGGAGGATGGGCCCCTTGACTGGGCGGGCCCGGGACAGCCATCCTGACTGCCCCCCCCTATTAGCAGCCCTGTCTAGATAGCCCATTGAACTATAATTTAGTGCCAAAAACGGCAAAATAATACACTTGAGTCACAAAAATCCAAAGGCAAAATACAGGATTAATGACAATATAACGTCAACTACTAGGAAAGGGACAAAGTGGAAAGCCAGCAGGATATTAGGTTTTACAGGGAGAGCAATTAGCAGCAGTAAGAGATTGATACCTATGCCACTTTATAGGTCATTAGTGACTCAGCTAGAGTACCTTGTTCAATTCTGGAGACCATATATTTTGTAGGATGTAAATAAATTGGAGATTGTGCAAAAAAGGGCTAATAAGATGGTGTATGGTCTACAGCAGGGGTGTGAAAACCTGGGGCCACCCCTGAGATTTGGGGGGGGGGGGGGGTGGTGGTTAGAGAGGCCCCACGCTCTTCACCAAGGCATTTAAATTAAATGCCTGGGGACCGCGTGAAGCCTCTGCAACTCAATATACCGAGATTCAGCCAACTTCAGGACACGTCGCCATGGCGTCACATGACCCCACGGCGTCATTTGACACCTCACTAAGGTAAGGGGGGGCATACGCACTGGGGGAGAGCAGATGGGGGGGGGGGGCGAAGCAACTAAAGTTTGCACACCCCGGATCTACAAAATGACATCAAGAAAAATTAATTGACTTTATAACCTTATAATGTACACCTTAGAAGATAGAAGGGACAAAGGCGATATGATTAACATTTCAAATAAATAAAGGGTTTCAACAAGGTACTGTATAGGAAGGAATCATATTTCAAAGAAAGAGAAGTGCTAGAACATGAGGTCATGCTCTGAACATGAGGATGGCAGGTTAAGGGGAAATGTGAAGAATTACTTCTTAACGGAAAGGGTGGTGGATTTGTGGATTTGAGGGATAACATCCCAACAGACATGGTAGGGACTAATACAACAAAGCAATTAAAAAATGCTTACATATGAAAGAAAGCCAAGAAACAAGAGGGTCTGGGGTATAACAGCAAATAGGAAAATGGTCAGATTGGTTGGGCAAAGTGGTTCTTATCTGCCATCAAATTCTTTCGATTTTTCAGTAATGATGCTTACTACTGTATATATATTTGTTCCTTTAACCTGGCATCATGGGTTCTTTTTTCTTTTGTACCTTGGTTCTTGTTTAGTGTATTCGGTATCCTGATTCTTCTTCATTATATTTAGTTTCCTAGTTATTGTCCCTTCTTCCTCATATTCAGTAATCTGGCTCTGGATTATTCAATTCAATGTCTTGATTCTTGTTCCCTCTATTAAGAAAACCACATTAGCTCTTATTTCTTAGGTCTGGTATATACTAAGGGGCTGAATCTATATGTGATAGAGCAGCCGATTGGGATATTTTCAGAAAAAAATCACCAATGACTAGACTGGGGAATGTATACAGAAAATGCCTAGATCAGTTGCTATTGTATATACTGTACTGTATAGATTCAGCCCCTAAATCTTGGATTATATGAATTTAGAGTATTCACATCTAGCTCCAGTCTAGGTCATTCTAATGGGCATTCTGCTGATCACTAGAATGAGATGTACGTTGTTAATGCATGTTTGTTTTATCTGTACAGTATATGTGTTTTTTTTTTCAACTTTCAATTTTTATTGGAAAGTACAAATACAACCAATTTCTCACAGCCCGTTGTTACATTTCCATTTTTGTCAAACCACATATAATGACCACATTTAGACTTGACTACTTAAGACAATACAAACAAGACCAGACTGACGTGACATGAAGACAGGGATAGAGGGGGGGAGGGGGGACGTGGTGGGTGGGGGGAGGTGGTCTATGTCCAGGTTCTGGAGCGGATGTGGAGGCTTGTTGTCTGCTGATTTCTCGGCCCTTGCTACGAATTTTAGTTTTGACTAGCTTTACATAGGTTCTTTTAGCTTTCTCACTCCCAGTCTCCCTTTGGCTATGGCTATCGGGATGTCCGTTGGCTGTGCGTCACTATGTCTTTTTTGTCTAATCTGTCCTTAAAGGAGAACGCATTTGGTTTAGTTAATGCAGGATTGAGGAGGCGTCCACTCCTGGGATTTTTTCTTGGGATAACCATGGGTCCCAAACTTTTAGAAAATTTGTGCCGGAGTCATTAACTAAACTCGTTAATTGTTCCATCCGGCAAACATGCCAAATTCTGTTTCTGATCTTAGGGATAATGGGTGTCTCCTGCTGTTTCCATAATGCTGCGATCTCACATCTCGTGGCAGTGGCAAAATGCGCGATCAATTTATGCGACGCATTTGAAAGACCCTTGATCCGTCTGCCCAGGAGGAACAGCCACGGGTCCAGGGGGATCTCCAAATCGAGAATCCGCTGAATCCAATCTCTGATTTGTTCCCAAATAGGGGCCACTTTAATGCAAGACCACAGCATATGTCGGAGATCTGCTGCCTCTCCGCACTGTTTAGGGCAGAGAATAGAGTAGCCTTTTACAAATTTCGCTAAGCGCGTCGGAGTGTAATACCACCTCATTAGGACTTTATATGCGTTCTCCTTTAGTGTGGTGCAGATTGAGCTTTTTGCCGCCTCCTGAATAATTCTGTCCCAATCGTCGTCCTCTAAAGTCTCTCCTAGGTCAGATTCCCACTGTCTCATGTAACTCAGTCTATTGTCATTGGGCGACTTCTGGCAGATCACTTCCCTGTACATTCTAGACGTGAGTCCCCTAGTGTCCGTATCTCTAGAACACAGCTGCTCAAAATTTGTTCGTGCCGGTCGTATTGGCGTTTTGTTGTAGAAATCCCTGATCTGAAGGTACCTAAAAAATTCGCTGTTTGGGATATTCTTAGAGGATTTAATTTGTTCAAATGTTTGTATGGTCGTTATGCCCTTCAGATCCTTTAGGCGGGAGATTCCCTTCTGAGTCCAAATTAGGAAATTTTTACTATTCAGGCCCGGAGCGAAGTCTGTGTTGCCCACTATTGGTGTCATTAATGACGCTTTGGTTGTCAGGTTACATTTAAACTTCGTGGCCTCCCAAACCTTTAACGAATTGACCATGGTCTGTAGCGGCTTGTTCATCTTGCGTACCCCTTCTCTGGGTAGCCAGATTAAATTTCGGATTTCAATTGGTGCACAACATCTCTTTTCCAACTCGACCCATCTCCGTAGGCTTGGGTCTGTGTGCCATTGGAAAATCTGCCCTAATTGGGCTGCTTTGTAGTAGGCCTGCAAGCAAGGCACCGCTAACCCTCCGCGTAGTGTGGGGCGTTTTAAAATCCCTTTAGTAATTCGTGGGTTTTTCCCATTCCAAATAAATTTCATAATTTTTGACTGTAGGGAGAGGATGTCCGCCTGTACTAATGGGATAGGGAGGCTCTGGAAAAGATATAGCATCTTTGGGAGGAGATTCATTTTCACGCTATGTATCCTCCCAATCCAAGAGATATTTCCCCTCATCCAGGTTCGGAGATCCTCCCCCAGTGTCTTTATGATCTTGGGGAAATTTGCTTTATACAAAGTTTTATATTCCCTTGTGAGATACACCCCTAAATATTTGATCGCAGAGGGTTGCCATTTAAACTGAAAATTGAGGTCAATCAGTTTTTCAACTTCTTTTGGTAAATTAATATTGAGGGCTTCTGATTTAGACTGATTGATCTTAAATCCCGAAATGTGGTTAAATTTGCCCAGAATGTTGAATATATTTGGGAGAGATGTGAGAGGTTTGGTTATTGTGAGAATGACATCGTCCGCATATAGCGCGGCTTTGTGCATTTGGTCTCCTAATGGGATCCCCGAGATATCTTGGTTAAGTCTGATGTGTGCCGCCAAAGGCTCTATGCATAAGGCGAACAGTAACGGCGACAGCGGGCATCCTTGGCGTGTTCCGCTTTTGATTTCAAACTGTTCTGAGGGGAAGCCTTGATATCTCACTCTTGCCGTTGGGTTTTTATACAGTGCCAGGATGTCCTGCAGGAGGCGTCCCTCGAAGCCAAATGCTCTCAACGTTTCCGAAAGGTAGGGCCAATCTATTCTATCGAAGGCTTTCTCAGCGTCCAGACTTAACACCATGGATTGTATTTTTTCTTTTTGAGCCAGATCAATCAAGTCTATAATTCTCCTGGTGTTATCTGCCGCTTGTCTACCTCCGATAAACCCTACTTGATCCGTATGTATCAACCCGGGAAGGACGCTACCCAACCTGTTGGCTATGAGTTTAGAGTATATTTTAAGGTCCGAGTTAATCAGTGAAATGGGCCGGTAGCTCTTGCAGTCTGCCGGGTCCTTTCCGGGTTTGTGGATCACTGAGATTGAGGCTTGGAGCATTTGTGCTGGGAATGAGGCCCCTGCTAAGATTTCGTTAAATAATTTCAACATGTGGGGGGCTAGAATTTTTAAATATTTCTTATAATATAAGTTTGAAAAGCCATCTGGCCCTGGGGCTTTAGCCGGTTTTAGTGCTTTAATGACCCCAGAGAGTTCCTCCATCGTGAAATCCGACTGGAGTGCTTCCCTTTCACATCTCTTCAGGATGGGTAAATGTGCCTCTTTTAGGAAGGACCGTAAGTCTTCCTTTGTTTTTGAGTTATGGGTTACCTTATCTCCATTGTATAGTACTTCATAATACTTTTTAAATTCCCCTGCAATGTTCGCTGGGATGGAGGTAAGGTCCCCATCTTGGTTTCGAATCGCGTGAATGTGATAGTTTGGAAGCTTATTTTTTAGCTTGTTGGCAAGTAGTGTGTCAGGCTTGTTGGCCTTTTCAAAAAATTTCCGCTTGGACCATGTCAATTCCTTTTCAGCCTGGGCGGAGAGGAGGAGGTTAAGACTCGTTTTTGTGGATAGTATTTGAGTCAGCGTGTGGGCATTTTTGTTCTTTTTGTGTAGGGAGGAGAGTTCCGCTAACTTTTCCTCTAACTTAGAGATTTTTCCCTCCCGCTCTCTTTTCCGTTTAGCGGCCAGATTCATTATGACCCCCCTGAGGGTAGCCTTATGGGCCTCCCACAGCGTGGAATGTGTCGCAACACTCCCCTCGTTTTCTTTGAAGTATTGTGTAATCTTTTCCCCGATTTCTAGCTGTAGGGCTGGGATTTTCAGCAGAATTTCATTTAGTTTCCAGTTCGCTCTAGGTCTGTCTAGTGGGATTAGTGTGCATCGCAGCTCAATAGATGCATGGTCAGACCATGAAATATCATGGATCTCAGTGTGAGAGACCCCAAGGACCATTCTATTTGATACAAGGAAGTAATCTATCCTACTATATGTGTCATGTGGGTGTGAGTAGAAGGTGTATTCTTTCTGTCTCTGGTGTTGTTCCCTCCAGATGTCGAGTAGCTGGCAGTCGCGTAGGCCTTGTTTAATTGTTAGTAAGTCGGATCTGTGTGTAATGTTAGTGGATGTGCATCTGTCAAGGTCCTCTCGTAGCGCCCTGTTCAGGTCCCCGGCGACAATGATATTGCCTCTGGCCACTCTATTAAGTTTTCCAAAGAAGGTAGAGAAAAAGCCTGGGGCTGTCTCGTTAGGGGCATATATTGTTGCTAAAGTAATTGGGAACCCTTGGATTGTCCCTCTCACTATGAGGAATCTTCCTTCTGTATCTTTGAAGGACCTATCAAGTACGAATGGTATTCTTCTATGAATTAGTATGGCCACCCCCTTTTTTTTCACTTTTGCGGAAGACAAAAAGTGTGTCGGGTAGTCCCTATCTAAAAATTTGGGGTAGTTACCCTGGGAGAAGTGTGTTTCTTGCAGAAATAGGATTTCTGCCCCTTTGCGTTTATAATCCCAGAAGGCGATACGTCGCTTGGCCGGGCTGTTAAACCCCTTAATGTTATGTGATACAAGCCTGAGTTCCTTACTCATTTGCGATTATATGAAGACTGTGCTGCTGAGTTCTACTCCGAGTAGAAGTCCCTGGACCGGATTTCCGACTTTCTCTCCTTCTCGAGTTGTGATGACTCAGTACGCCACCTACAGGGAAACACAAAGGGGAGCACACAAAAGGGAACACGTGGGGGGACACATAAACATTTAAACAAGACAACAAACAGTAACATTCTCGTCGTCTCGGCACCGCCGCATCCTTGACGAGATCATCGCCCTTGGGAAACTGGGTTCCTCTCCAAATGTCCGGAGGAAACGTGGGATGAGGTTTATTCACCCCCCGCGCCCAGTCCCCGAGGACTTCACTAGGGTCCAGGAGGTCCTCCCTCTTCCCCCCTAGTGCCTGGCTCATGCGGAGTTTAGAAGCAGGTCACTCTCTCCCTTTCCTGCCTCGTTCTCCCTAAACTCGGATTAATGAAACCTATCCTCAATTCTGTAAAACTAGCATCCGCCCTGGCTTTGTACACCCCTTTGGTATGTCCGATTGTGCCCTCTGCGTCTTGTCCTCAACAGCCTGCGAATCTTTATGATTACCTACGTTTCTTTGCTCCTTCTTTTTGCTCTCAATCTTCCCTCTTGGCCCCTGCTGTCATTCTAAACCGTATATCTTCTTACTACTCGCTTTCTTGTTCCTCTCCCTCCCCTGTCTTCCTCAACCTTCTGATCCGACCCTATTTCACTTGCTACTTTGCTCCTCTCATCTTACGTCACGTCCCCCTACCCTCTATTTCCAGTCACCACTCCTCCTGTCCCTCTTGCATCTTTCTATATCTTTCTGGTGTCCTCCTTGCTCATCTTCTCCTTTACCTTACTTGCTGGCTTCCCCTCATACTCCTCTTAATTTAAGTCTACTTCCCTACTCCTTCTTATGTACTTATCTCCTAAGATGTCTCCTTATCGCCTTATTTCCTTGCCTTCACTTGCTTTCCCCCTCTGTCCTAGCTCCCTCTTTACTACTTACCCTGCCCTTGCTCGCTCTCTAGGATCGCCGCTGCGGCGCTATCCTACCGCTTTTTCCTCTTCCCCGCCGTCTATCAGCGCAGTTTCGCTTCAGATTTCAAATTGCCCGCGGCGGGCCGGTGAGGTGGCCACTTTAGGCCTGCGCGGGTCGATCGGCAGCTTCTGGCCAGCTTTGGGGTCCTTCTGCGGTCCTCAGCCTTTGGTGTTAGCGTCATCTGGCTGCACGAGTGAGGGCCCGTCTCATGCCCCCTCCAAGATGGCGTCTCACCTTCCGGTCCACCTCTGTGACGCGTATCCGGGGGGCGGCCATTTTGGAAGTCGTCTTCGATCAGTGCGGAGGTGCGCGCCTCTGCTCCTGTTTCCCGCTCACCACTCTCTTCCGGCTTCTGCGTTCCAGGATGGATTCCCGCCTTCTGGGTCTGCTTCGCCATCTTGTGTCTGGGGCCTCCATTATCTGCCAGGTAGGCCGCATTTTTTTTTTTTTTTCCCAACAGGAGTTCTAGTGCGTTGCGGCTGCCTGGACACCGGACCTCCGTTGATGGAGTGTCTGGGATCTCCGTTCTTTCCCTCAGGGGTGCGTTACTTTTTCTCTTTTTTTCTGGGGTGGTGTAATCAACGTAAGCCAAGTAGCCCGTAACTCAAACATCTTAGGTGATGGAACTTCACCAACTTTGAACCTTAAACTGAATCTGTTTATTACTTTTCTGGGACCATTATGTTGATACTGCACCCCTCTGCTCTCTCGGGGATCTAGCTTGTTGGTCCCATATCGGTTCTGGGAGGGCATTGTTGGGGGCGTCCGCTGCCAGGGCCTCCCCTAGGCCTAGCTTGTGGAGGAAGGCTGGCCCCTCGTCCGGTCCTCGCAGGGTGCTCGTCTTGCCGCCTCTTGTTACTTGGAGGCCAAAGGGGTAGATCCATCTGTATCTCACCCCCTTATCTCTTAGGGTCCTTGTGAACGGTAACAGGGCTCTACGGCGGGCAAGTGTCTCTGGGGATAGATCCTGGTAGACAGACATACGCACGTCCTCAAATTCAACGATCGGCAGGGGTCTTGTTTTGTGCAGCACTGCTTCCTTTGAGCGGTAATAATGCATTCTGAGCACAATGTCCCTTGGCTGCTCGTGCATTAGAGGCTTAGATCTCAGGGCTCTGTGGCTCCTGTCGAGGGCTAAGAATTCTTTAGGGGTGTCAGGCATCAGAGACTCCAACCATTTCATGATGAATTCCTCACAGTCCAGGATTGTTTCAGGGACCCCCCTCACCCGAAGGTTATTCCGTCTGTCTCTGTTTTCTGCATCCTCCTGGCGGTCCCGCAGTTCGTTTATTTGCTCCTGGAGATTGCTGTATTTGCGGTCCTGTCTCTTTATGGATCTGATTGTCTGGTCCATTTTCGTTTCTAGGACATTCGTCCTCTCCCCCAGCCCGGTAACCTCTCTCTTAATGTCCTTAAGCTCAGCTTGTAGCAGTGCTTTAAGGTTGTCATATAATTTGTCCAGGTCGCCTTGTCTCAACGGCCTCGGTGCAGGGTTATCCTCTCCTTCTCCGTCTGGCTCCGTTTCCGAGCCGGCGTTTGAATGTGGCGCCATTTCTCCTCCTGCACCGCCGGGTCCCGCGCGGCCAAAGTATTCTGGCAGCACCTTTTTTTTGCTTGTTTTGGGTTTTTTTCGAGACATTGCGGGGTACAGTGGGGCTTTATATGTCCTCTGATGTGTTGTGTGGGCAATTTTAATGAGTTTCGGTAGGTTTCAGCTATCAATATCTTCTAGCGAGGCACGGAGCACTTATCTTAAGCAGCCATGCTCCTTGCCGTTGCGCATGCGCCTCAGTATATGTGTTTTTGATTGTCTGTCTGTGTATAAGTACAGTAATGTAAGGGTGTATCTTTAATTGTGTGAGGCTATGGGGGGCTTATCCAGTAAATTCTGATAGCCCTGATCTGGCGAATATTGCAAGGAAAGTCATATTAAGTCAATGAGGCTTTCTGTGTGATACCGCCTAATTAGCAGTATCGGAGCTTACAGTACATACTGTAATAAAGGTCTACTGTACGTGTCTATGTAAATGTATAATGTTGCCTCATTGACAGCCACTTTTATTGGAACATAGTCCCACTCTCAGCACACAGATAGATACAGCTGTCCACAGCACAGTACATCAATCAAAACTCATACTTGCCATCCCTACACACAGGTCAAAACGAAGGAGACAGAACTTGGGAAACAAGATCTTATTTTACATATTAGAAAACAGAAAAAACTTGCGCTCAATGTGGTCTGTGCTGAAATTAGTGACTTAAAAATAAATTAATAATACAACCTGATAGGTGAAGTTTTATGCTGCTGATCAGTGGGAATGGTTCAAGCACCAAGCTACATAGAAACAGAAAGAGAACAGCGCAAAAAACCCATTGTGTAGTATATTTAAATAATTTTATAAAAAGTGAAGGTGAGTATTGCACGTACATCAAAAAAAATGGTTAATAGCAAGACATGTTAGGGACATGTTACCACTCGGCAGGCACAACGGGATGCAGGCACCAGGAATTGGACGTCCTCCCTCAAGATGCTGGTATCTGGATGCAGAGTATACAGCTCAGCGTTGGGGAACCTTCCCGCGCCTTCACGGAGCTCACAGCAGTTGTTTTCAGGGGTAGATCGCCGCGTCTCTTCCTGGTTAGTCCACGTTGGCGTGTGACGTCATCCGGCAGCGTCTCTCGGCCGGTCGCGTCTTTAGTGCGTCACTCCTTAGCGATATGCAATCGGGCGGTATAGCAAGTCCCAGACAAGTCCCACAATGAAACAAATGTCCAAATACAATGCCGCAATGGGGGTATATGTAAAAAATAAAGGAACGCGCCCTCTCCTACGCGTTTCGTTCTTTCGTACTTCGTCAGGGAGTACGAAACGCGTAGGAGAGGGCGCATTCCTTTATTTTTTACATATACCCCCATTGCGGCATTGTATTTGGACATTTTTTTCATTGTGGGACTTGTCTGGGACTTGCTATACCGCCCGATTGCATATCGCTAAGGAGTGACGCACTAAAGACGCGACCGGCCGAGAGACGCTGCCGGATGACGTCACACGCCAACGTGGACTAACCAGGAAGAGACGCGGCGATCTACCCCTGAAAACAACTGCTGTGAGCTCCGTGAAGGTGCGGGAAGGTTCCCCAACGCTGAGCTGTATACTCTGCATCCAGATACCAGCATCTTGAGGGAGGACGTCCAATTCCTGGTGCCTGCATCCCGTTGTGCCTGCCGAGTGGTAACATGTCCCTAACATGTCTTGCTATTAACCCTTTTTTTTGATGTACGTGCAATACTCACCTTCACTTTTTATAAAATTATTTAAATATACTACACAATGGTTTTTTTGCGCTGTTCTCTTTCTGTTTTTACATATTAGAAAATGATTTGTGCCAAACTGTCAATAGATAAATGAATAGATTCTTCTCACCTTCTGGCAGGATTTATTAACAGGAGTTGCAAGCACACTAAGGTGAATATATAAATGTGTTTATTTACTGATTTAGCCCTGGTTGTTGGATGATTCACCTAAAACAATGTCCTTTTTGTATGTGTGATGTGTGATTTCACACTGTGAACATTTAGTTTGAGCACTTACAATGTATTGTGTTATGTGTGTGGCCTTTTGTGTTGATATTTAAGAAATGCTACAAAGATCTTTGAGGGCCACATAAAATTAACAAAAAACCCTGCATATGTGTGAAATTCGGAGGCAGGAAAAAAAGAGAATTATTGACCTTCACACTGTAGCTTGTAATCTTGACAACTTTATTTTTTGACCAGGACATACATGAAAATGAGAGGTAAAGTGTAATGTATATTTCCTGGTAAAATATTCTATAAATAAATAAAATATAGATTTAGCAATCATTATAAAATGCAGAAACTGTGATTTGCCATTATGCTGTAGGTAATCAAAACATGTCTTGCTGGTGAAACTAGATAGCAGAACAACTATAAGAGCCTGAAAGGATGAGTCAGAGCCAAGTTGAAATATCAATCCTCATTAAAAGTAAACTTTTGGGCAGAACCCTAGGAGATCAAGATATCAAGTTCACTTCAAGACATGAGGAAAAGTGTTTCGCTAGCACATTTTTACATTTAAAGCATGACATGCAGTCAGTGTGATAAGAACTATAATGTCACCCCTGCCAAAAACTGTGAAGTTGCCGAAATCTGATTTTTGCATCAGATGGTATGAGAGAATCCATGCTAGGTGGTGGAGATTTAAAAAGGTGTATGCTGCATGTTTCTTCTACTGAATATTTCTTCATAAGAAATGTAGCTTTTCTGTTAAAAGCTGCAGTCCAAGCTGCCGTGTTTTTTTTGTTTTTTTGTTTTTTCCTCCTCCTTTAATATGTGCATAAATAGAATACACACAATCATAAGTAATTAGCTGTTGCCAATCGATCCGTTCTCCTGGCATCAATTGTCAAAGGTTCGGCTCGGGGGTTCACTAAGTTGCTGTCAGTGCAGCAGAAGAGGAGCAAAGATGCAAAGTTCTGTGGGGAAGATCATGTGACCAGGCAGTCACTAGATGCAATTGGTGCACTAATAGAGAGAGGGCAGGGCTCAAAAAGAGGTGTGCCAGAGCCTGTTTCAGAAGAGGAAGGGGATGTGACTTTGTAAATGGTTGGTATAGAAACAAAAAATGCTTGTTGCATTATAATACATTTAAAATGTAATTTCAGAGTTGTTTAAAAAAATGCTACAAATATTTTCTCATAGTACAGAATTGTATTATTAAAAAAAAAACACACATGTAGAACATTGCTTGGTCTGTAGCTTTAAGGCTATATACACGAAATAACACAAAATAATGTTAAGTAATGCATGCATTATCTCTAACCATTGTTTTCAAAAGCGCCACTATTAAATAATGCACCTGTGTTAAGGCTATGAATCCCGTTAACGAAAGCAATAATCTGGGATAGATGTTTGAAGTTTAGAAAGTGTTTTAAAGTTAACATTTGTGTCATCTGTCAAAGAACATAGAGGGAAATCTACAGTATCAACACAAGGACAAAACTGGAGCAAACAAACTGCTCCAGATTTATCAAATAGAAAGGTCCTGTAGAAATCTGTTGGGATATTTGCTATGATATATTTGGTTTTGCCCTGATTTTGAACCTGGGAGACTTTTTTTCTTGGATACGTAGGGCCTATTCAGTAAATTTTGATACGTGACTTATCGACAGTTTTGAGCACTTTTCCAGTGAGTTTGCAAGTGTAGCTATTCAGAAAGCTTCGATAACATGCAAAATTTGCTACAAAACTGCTTCTTCCCAATCGGTAGCAATTTTGTCATGTGAAACTGAGCGATACTGTAGCTCAAAAAATGCTAAAACTTGCATTTCTTGAGAAATTGAGCTATTCAGGTAGCTCCGAGAATCACATCACAGCTGCAACTCACAAGCAAATCACACGTTCTGATCTCGCCACTTCAAGGGTAGAAAGATGGGATCCTCGATGTGATTCTGAAGAAATAAATATATTTTACAGGCAGCTTCCTTACCTTAGCGGCTAACTGCTAAGGTAATGAAGGGGTTAAATACCAGTGCCCGGTTTATTGGGGGTAGAGAGTGTGGGTGAAGGTGATATTTGGCCCATTGTGGGTGTTTATCCTTACCGGAAGGGTTGTGTGAGGAGTTAACCCCTTCATTACCTTAGTGTTTACTACCGCTAAGATAATGAAGGTTTAACCCCTCCCGCTACTCACCTGGTAGGCATAAACACCCACCCTAGGCAACTCCAACCTTTACCCACCCACTCTACCCCCAATAAACATTAAAATGCAATACAACAACCAATACTATCCAATACACCTATTGATTGCCAGTGTGGCAATCTATGCCCTCAATGGGAGCAAATATAACCCCAATTACAATGATGGACACCCTTCTACCCAAGACCTCCACCCTCAGCAACCCCCCCCCCCCCTTGAGAAAGCACCTAAGTGAAACGGCCGTCGGGGGCTGCTGCTACTTACCCCATGGGCACCCACGTGGATTATTACATGGGCTCTAGGACGGATTGAGCCTTACTGCTTTTCATATGGGCACTGCATAGGGAGCACATGTAGGAGCTTCTGTGAGAGACCATTCGTCACGCAAGTATTACACTTTGTTATTGCCTGTATATGGATCTCTTTTCTCCTGATTATTCATGCAGGAGTATCACATTAGCATTTCCAGTGTTTTTGTGCATTTAGTGTTTACTGCTATTAGGATATTTTTTGCCCTACATGTACATAAATATTGTTATCATTTCCTCCACTAGTACCTACCCACATTTGTGGTAATTAGTTAGTGGGCTTGGTTGTGCACACACAGCGTGCATTGTGCACCCCTTTGCAGTGACCCTATGAACATATGCATTGATCAACATATACCTTACTTTTCTGGTCATTAATATAGTTACCAATTGTAGAGTGGTCGTGGGAGGGGGGAGTTTACTTAGGAACTCTCTTCCTCCTAGTAGGCTCAAAATCCTATTTTTGTCAGGCGCATCTGCCTAAGTCATTACCCACATTTTTAGGGTTGACTACCTAAGCTTCAGTAGTTCTAGCTTAGTTGCCCCTTGGGGTATTTTTTAACACCCTGTGTTTTATATATTTTTGTACTAATAAAGTGTTTTAATTACTATCATCATATCACCTATTGCATTTGGATGTCTTAGCTCTTACCTTATGATTACATTACACATACATCATGTGTCTGAGCGCTGCTTAATAGGGTTTCTTACTGATTCAACCGCCTCATCTGGGACGGTTGTTCTATCAGTTTTTTTCATACAAAATATTTATATGTTGAAATAAAAAGCATATGACACTACATATAGAATTTGATCACATTGATCTAAATGCCCGTGACGCACACAGAGGGTCAGGCTCTGCTAACCAGAACCCTGTGATCAGAAAAGTCCTCAGTTGTTCACAGAGAAAGAGTCCAAAGCTAGATGGTAAGTAACACACAGACCTTTAACTCAAAAAACTCCTGTCGGCGTCCTCGTGGTGTCTCTGGACTGCAGCCCGGAAGACCGTCATCACGGACGTCGTGTCACTGCGTGACGTCACCTACGCGTTTCGTGTCAAATTACACTTCTTCGGGGGTTAGTCGTGTGATCCCCTGGTATTACTTAAATATCTATACTAGAAAATACCTCAGCCAATGGGGATCAACAAACCGGATAGAAAACACAGCCTTCCAATCAGTCACATAGTGTCACGGGAGACTCCTGTGGCGGGTAGGATCTCGGTGGCCGGAACAGCACAAGCGTAGTAGGGGTCACAAGCAGGGGTCCGAGGCAGGCGGCAGGTTGCGAAGTCAGGTAACAAGCAGGGGTCCGAGGCAGGTGGCAGGTAGCGAAGTCAGGTAACAAGCAGGGGTCCGAGGCAGGCGGCAGGTAGCGAAGTCAGGTAACAAGCAGAGGTCGGCAACGAGGAGACTGGAACAGGACAGGCGGGGCAGGACAGGTCCGGGAGCAGGGACTGAGAACGGGGAGCAGGGACTGAGACCGGGGAGCAGGGACTGAGACTGGGGAGCAAGGAACAAACAGGGACAAGCCAGATTACTAGCAAGGGCTTTTACTGTGAACAGACTTCTATGGTACAGGTACAGAAAACAGGTCAGGATCAGAGGCATGTGCAATCCTGAAGGAGTCTGACTTCAAGCAAAGGCAAAAACAACAGACAGGAAGCAAGCTATAAAGGACAGAGACAGGAGCAACAAGAAGACAGACAGACAGAGGAACCCAGAGCCAACAGAAGGCAGCAGCACACCCAATGGACAAGGAAGCTATGGCTAGGCAGGAGGTCTAGGCGATCCTGACACATAGAAACATATAAACAATACATTACGAAACTTAATAAACATTACAGACATACCCCACATTAACGTACGCAATGGGACCGGAGCATGTATGTAAAGTGAAAATGTACTTAAAGTGAAGCACTACCTTTTCCCCACTTATCGATGCATGTACTGTACTGCAATCATCATATACGAGCATAACTGATGTAAATAACGCATGTGTAAAAGGCTCTATAGTCTCCCCACTTGCGCACACCTTCGGTACAGGTAGGGAGCCGGTATTGCTGTTCAGGTCGTGCTGACTGGCGCATGCATGAGCTGTCGTTTGCCTATTGAGCGAGATGTACTTACTCGCTTGTGTACTTAAAGTGAGTGTACTTAAACCGGGGTATGCCTGTATACAGAAACCTAATGGACAATAACCATACAATAACACCACATATTTGCACTTATACAATCCCAATTAATAAAAATACTACATTATAATAAATATCCTATCAATACTAGTCTAAAATATAAACTTTAATTACTAATAATTAAAAACATTGGTTATATGATTTTACTCTACATCACTTCCAACTGATTTCTTGTACAT
Source organism: Ascaphus truei (assembly GCF_040206685.1). Classification (NCBI taxonomy): domain Eukaryota; kingdom Metazoa; phylum Chordata; class Amphibia; order Anura; family Ascaphidae; genus Ascaphus; species Ascaphus truei. The sequence continues at coordinate 316,217,345 of NC_134484.1, forward strand.
GCTATCTACAAATATATTGTTCGTGTGTATATATCAGCATCTTTAAAACATCATACAACTATTTAAAATATATATGTATATAAAATATATATAAAAATGCTGTAAAAATGTTGTAAAAAGAGTCCTGAGTACCTATGGCATATAATAAAAAAGTCCTCTCTATACATATTATCATCAATTGATTTAAATGACATCAAATTATCTTGAGTAGGAACTGTACTTATTCATAAATACAATGACTTCCTAAATCAGTATCATATATGAACACATACATATCTAAAAAGTGTGTATAAAATAAATATATTCACAATAATAACATATTGAAAATATCTTAATATAAACATACACAAACATATATATGGATACTTCATATATATCCATAAAAGGTGTAAAGCATCTAATATCTCATGACCAACATAAATCATGATACCTTAATGTCCATAAAGTGCTTTGGTGGTTTACAGGCACAAATGGACAAATTGTCAATACAGACTGAATTCAATGAAGGAATATGGAGGAGGGGGGAGAGAGAAGAATATATAAAGGACTAGAGGATATATAAAGGACTGGAAAAAGTAGAGGAAGGTAAAGGAAGGAAAAAGGGGGGGATGATTGCAGCTCACAGAAAAAACTAAAGACCATAAAGTTTTTATTAAAAAAACGGGCCAATTCAATAAGTTAATTCAACCCTCCAGGCGATTTACTTCCCACGGTATAAATCCAATATTATTCCATTGAGGGAAAATTTCCTTCTCCATCACCTCTCCTAGGATCCTTGGGGATAACTTAAATTCCCCGGAAGTACAATGTATCTGCCTTCCCTACATGATGGTTTAAAAAAATGTTGGGCTAAATTATGAATGGTTTTACCCCTATCTAAATTTAGTTGGGCATTTTTGATCCCATTAATATGTTCACAAATGCGAACTTTGAGTGTCTAATAGTTTTCCCTACATATAAAAGTTTGCAAGGGCAATCAATTACATAAATGACAAAAGTGTTCAAACAATGGATAAACTGGCCTACTGCATAATTTATGCCATTCTTAGAATCACAAACCATTTTTTCTTTTCTCATATGTTTGCAAACTATACATCTGCCACATGTGTAGTTCCCAACTGAAAAAAATAGTGCTGCAATGGCGGTTCACAGCTCACCATAGGGGTATGATCAGATGCTCTCAAACGCAATCAATAAAAAGGTTGTTTTATTAGTGCATGCAAAGTGAACAGTTCTGCCACAGAGTAACTCTGACGCATTTCGTCCAACCAATAGGACTTTGTCAAAGAGTTTGCAAACTGCACATCTGCCACATGTATAGTTCCCAACTGGTTTGACAAGGAAATTGCCAGTTTGAGTACATTACTGTCATCCTTTTTTAGGACACTCAGAGCCAAACGATTTTTAATATTCTTGGCTTTCCTGAATGCTATTTTAGGATTTGAAGTTAATGTTTCTCACAGAATGGGGTCCATTTTAAGGATACTCCAATGTTTCTTAAGGATTCCTCTTATTTTGTTTTCTTGTTTACAGAACCCTGTCACAAATATTGGTGTATCACTGAAAGTGTTTTTCTTAAGATTAACCTTATCATTCTTAGAGATTAACAATTGTTTTCTAGAAAGCTCTCTACTTTTCTTAATGGACTTATTAATATGTTGTTCATCATATCGCTTGTCAGTGAATCTTGTGGCAAGCTTTGTCTGCATATCAAAATCAGTCATCTGAGAACAGTTCCTATGAACAGATAACATCTGTCCGTAAGGAATATTATCTAGCCATAAACTGGGATGATTACTGTTACGGTCTAAGTAAGAATTAACATCAACTGTTTTAAAGAATGTTTTTGTGATGATATTATTATTTTGAATCATCATTTTAAGGTCCAAGAAACATATTTCTTTACTACTGTTCTCCCCGCTTAAAGTGAGATTCCTATCATTGGTATTGAGATACCTAATGAATTGACCCAAATCATCAAGGTCCCAGACCAAATAATTAAAATATCATTGATATACCGCCGGTAATACTTCAAATATTTTTTATAAGCATTATTATTCCAGATGACGTCAAGTTCCCATTTCCCCAAGAATAGACCTGCATAATTGGGAGCGAATCAAGTACCCATAGCCGTCCCAGTGGTCTGAAGATAGAAGTGCCCTTCAAAAGAAAAATAATTGTGATGGAGTATGAAGTTAACACTATCTATAATAAATTGTTGTTGTTGTGATCGATAAGGTGTTGTCTATATTTAAAAAATATGTGATAGCTTCTAAACCTTGTGTGTGATGTATATATGTGTACATTGACGAAACATCTAAAGTGACCCAAATAAAATGCTCTTCCATGTGATACATTCTAATGAATTAAGTACATCAGTGCTGTCCCGTAAAAAAGAAGGAAGTGCTGCCGTGATGGGTGCAAGAAAATAATCTACATACTGTGACAAATTGGCAGTGATTGAATCTATCCCAGACACAACGGACGGCCAGGGGGACCCCGAAGTGTCTTATGTATCTTGGGGATATGATATAAAATGGGAACTCGTGGGAACGTCTTATATATATATATATATATATATATATATATATAAGTGAATTCTTTACCTGACAGTATCCCAGAAGTAAGAGCTTTACTTAGAAAATCTTTGATAATGGACTGGTATTTAAGAGTGGGATATCCTACTAAGCATTCATAGGAGACTCAATCATTGAGAAGACGATTAGCTTCTCTAATGTAGTCATCTCTATTTTGTAAGACCGAGCCACCGCCCTTATCAGCTTGGCGTACAGTATTATGAGATCACTATTTGAATGTAATTCCTTCAAGGCACGTCTCTCTTGATGACTTAAATTATCTTGAACCTTGCAAAACCGTTTGTCTTTACACAATGATGGAAAATCCCTTTCAACAAACTTGCCAAATAATTCCACATAGGGACCTTTAGACTCATATGGATAGAAGAGACTATTAGGTTTGTAAGGAGTATGTGAAATATTTTTAGCATCATCACTCTCCATATATAAACCTAGAAGATCTTGAAGGGTATCTTCATCCCGAAAATTAGGGGATATTCCATTTGCCTGATTATTAGTATTAATTATCATTATCCTACTATTGTCTTCCACAAGTTCTACCATATCTTGAAAAAATGGTGAATTCTCTTTTCTGTCATCTCTCTAAATCATTATTGTCTGTCCAATTGTCATTTATTATGACAGACGGTGTATAAGTGTCACCCATTCCTTGAATAGATTATTGTATCCCCTCACATGGTGTACCATATTGTTTAGAGGTTTTTGTGAAATGCCTCGAGGGTAATTTTACTTAAATATTTTTGAAATTCAATATACATATTGAACTCATTGGGTTGACCGACAGGAGAGAAATTCAATCCTTTATTTAACACTTTCACTTGTGCGGAGGACAGAGGATATTTAGACAAATTGTATATCCCTAATTCTTTGAGAGTTTCGACTGTACAGTATGTACCTCTTCAGGGTATTGATTTGCTTTTGTTCCCGTACCTCTGCTCCCCCTATATTTACTTTATGCGCCCTCCTCTCAACCATGACACTGGATCTGGAGATTGTGGTATCATTTGTTTCTTTTTTGGAATTGCACCTAAAACATGGTGAAAATCCTTCTCCTGTCCAGATGGAGTGGTGAGAATTGGGGAGTAGAAGGTCCGGGTTCAGCTATATCATGCTCACTAAGAACCTGAAAAGAGTTAGATGATAATGCATAGCTCACCACAAACGAAGCGCAACACGGTGCTGAGGTAGGGAATTGGTTAACGCCGACCCACAGCCACGCGATAGGATGTAGAGTAGTCGTTCAAGCCAGGTCAGGATTACAGATTGGAGAATAGTTAATGTACTTGCCAGGTTCAGGATTGGAGAGTAGCGGATTGTCGGGGTATGTAGCCAGGTTCAGGATAGGAGAATATCGGATCATTGGAGTACTTAGCCAAGTCAGGACTGGAGACAGGCTGCTGGTGTGTCCTATGATGCAACCTAATCGGGAATGAGGGCGTAGGGGCAGAGCTTGGAGCGTGCGTCACTCCCATGCCGATTGGTAGGGCAAGAAGGGGCGGGACCAATCGCGCGCAGACCTGCACGTGTCACGGAGGTTAGGGGGTGGAGCCGAGAACACGCGTCATTCCCACACCGGTCCTGATCTTCACCAGAGCAGGGACGGGGCTTGAACCGCGTGTCAGCAGGAAGGCTGGCCGAACGCACCCGTCGTGCGTCAAAGAGGGGGCGGGATCCGAATCCGTGAGCGAGGGATCAGAACGCGCAAGGTTCGCACACGCGTACTGGGACCACGAAACCGCGCATCCTGAGTGTCCGTCACGGAAGGCTTGTTGGGGTGTGGAGACGGTCTGCGATCACCAGGATGGCAAATCCTCACATAGACAAGAACGGGGTATTGTTATCTTTGTTAGTAACATTCTTTTTATTAAGGTGTAACATATCCCATCTTCTATTTTTGTTTTCATATGAAGATTTCTTTTCATATCTCTCTTTTTTATTTTTATTTTCAAATCCACTATATTGATCTTTGTGAAATGTTACCTTTTTAGATTTTTGGACATGATTCTGAGTGTAGCTTTTACCATTAGATTCTGGAGGGGGATCTTTTGTTCCCCTCCTTTTATCTTTAGGTTTTTGATATTTAACCCAAGTGTTTTGATTAGAGTGCTTCGATTTTAAAGGGACAGTCTCAATCGGTTGTTCTATATTTTCTTTTGGTCTCGCCCAATTGTACTGTTTATTTCCCTCATAATCGATTTTATCTCTCAAATATTTTTTCTGTTTCAAATTGATCTGGCTTATCACATACCCTTCCACCTTTTCCTTAAGTTCTTTTACAAATGTGATGAGTGCATCCTCTGGCATCTCACTAATAATTTTCTCCTTTAACTCTACAATTTGTACGCCCAATTTGCTCAATGTAATTGTGCGTTCATCTATTAATAGTTATTAATTAATATTAATGACAAAGAACAATCATCCATGATCGTATGCCATTTATTAATACATTCCTCATTTTCTAAACCATAAGTTGGTAACTTCAACAGCCTAAGGCCCCTTGGAATTCTTTTGGCTATGAGCACTTGTTCTAAACTGAATCTGTCCCACCAGAATCTTGTATCAGTTAATATAAGCTTCTCCAAATTCTGACATAAAACATTTGTATCAAGATTGGGTAATGGTGGAACTGGCTCGTGTTCTCCCCAAAAAAAGTGTCCGCTATATCTCTTCTAGTTGTAATACTATCAAATGTCAAAACAGATGGCATTTGAGAGGAGATGGACACCCAGATCTGGGGATACAAATCCCAAATATAGGAAAAATATATAAGGGATATACCTCTATTGAAGGAATTAAACAAATATACCTTCAATTGCTAAAAGCAGACTAAAAAACTCTAATTGGAACAAAAAATCACATAAAAAAGACTGACAATGGACTAATAGCAACAACACTCACGACAATTGCATAAAATAAAAACCATACATAAAAAATAAAAACAACAAATGCAACAATAATCTGATAGAAGGCTTCTAAACCGGTTATACCAAATATAGAAAGGAGTGATACATTATCACAAACCCATAAATATGAGAAGTAGAACAAATGGAGATGTTGCTGCTACACAAAAATTGCTGATCCGTAGAGAAAAGGAGTTCCAATACGTTCTGATATATTTTGAAAAAAAACTGTGCGCGCTGTCCCTCTACATTTTTCCCTTGATTTTCTGGTCTTCCCTGCTGCTCTTAATCTCCCGTGATCGGCCGGGCATTAAACACAAAAATAGGAGCGCATGGAAAGAGGCAAAAAAGCAAAATTAATACACAAAATATTTATATGTTGAAATAAAAAAACATATGACACTACATGTAGAATTTGATCACACTGAGGGTCGGGCTCTGCTAACCAGAACCCCGCGATCAGAAAAGTCCTCTGTTGTTCACAGAGAAAGAGTCCAAAGCTAGATGGTAAGTAACACACGCCTGTCGGCGTCCTTGTGATGTCTCTGGACTGCAGCCCTAAAGTCCGTCGTCACGGACGTCATGTCACTGCGTATGACGTCACCTACGCGTCAAATGACACTACTTCCGGTGGGTTTGTCATGTGATCCCCTGGTAATACTTAAATACCTATACTAGAGAATATCTCAGGAATGGGGATCAACAAACCGGATAGAAAAAGCAACCTTCCAATCAGTCACATAGAAACATATAAACAATACATTACGAAACTTAATACACATTACAGGCATACCCCGGTTTAAGGACACTCACTTTAAGTACACTCGCGAGTAAGGACATATCGCCCAATGGGCAAAAGGCAGCTCGCGCATGCGCCTGTCAGCACGTCCTGAACAGCAATACCGGCTCCTGACCTGTACCAAAGCTATGCGCAAGCGGGGAGACTATAGAGCCTGTTACAAATGCGTTATGTACATCAGTTATGCACGTATATGACGATTGCAGACGATCTTTCCACTTATGCATCGATAAGTGGAAAAGAGGTAGTGCTTCACTTTAAGTACATTTTCGCTTTACATACATGCTCTGGACCCATTGCATACATTAATGCGGGGTATGCCTGTATACAGAAACCTAATGGACAATAACCATACAATAACACCACATATTGGTTGTACTTACACCTGATCGAAAAGCATTGATGGAATGTGTCAAAAAGACACGCCCCACACACAGAAACCCCTATACTGATGCACAACAGACCCAAAAGGGTAATGGCCCGAATTACTCTACAAACGAAACTAATATATATATACACAGCTGTGTGAAAAAGAAAGTACACCCTCTTTGAATTCTATGGTTTTACATATCAGGACATAATAACAATCATCTGTTCCTTAGCAGGTCTTAAAATTAGGTAAATACATCCTCAGATGAACAACAACACATGACATATTTCACTGTGTCATGATTTATTTAACAAAAATAAGGCCAAAATGGAAAAGCATGTGTGATGTATGATGTATATAGTAGTTCTTTTTTTAAATAAAGTTTGACGCATTACATCATGTTGAGTACCTGACTGATACAATTTAAATGAAAACAGAATTCTATATATTTATGCTTCTTATAAATAGTAAATAATTAAGTAATAATCCCCTAAGAACAGGGCATTACTGACCAATAATGCCCTGGCTGGACGAGTTGAAGGCCTGAGGAGAACCCAGGGGATTATTACTATTATAGGCTAAATGTAGGCTTATTTCATAAATAATAGACACTTTTGTATAGTTAAATAGATTTTTTTAATTAAAATAAAATGGTAAATAAATGAAACCACCTCTATATAGCTTACACTGCAGCTATCTATATAACAGCACAGCACACACAACAGCACACCACACACAACACAGCACCTCTACACACACACACACACACACACACACACACACACACACACACACACACACACACACACACACACACACACACACACACACACACACACACACACACACACACACTCTAGACACACAACACAGCACCTCCTCTACACTCACAACACAGCACCTCTACACACACAACACAGCACCTCCACACACAAAACACAGCAGCTCTACACACAAACAACACAGCAGCTCTACACACACAACACAGCAGCTGTACACACACAAACTCTGCTGCTACACACATATGCTACACCCATAAAAACTGCTGCTGACACTGACACACACACACACACACACACACACACACACACACACACACACACACACATCAGCTCTACACACACACAAACTGCTGCTACACATATGTAACGGGTTTTCCCCCACCCAATCTTACAATGGCCCGTGTGGTCTAACCAGTCCCCATTACATGTTCGTGTCTGGTGGTGCACCTGTAGGCAACAGGGCAGCTGAGGTAGTGTGTGCGAGTCCTACCTATATCCAGTGCAGCACCTCCACCTCATCAGGATCTGTGCTTCCGCAGGGAGATGGTCCTGGTGAGGAACTCCTTCTTGGTGGTGACTGCCACTGTTGAGTAATCTCACACTCACACAGTGGGGTTTTCATTAACAAGGTCATCTTTATTGTAGATTGGGATGTAGCAGACTGCCCCATGCAGCTGCCGGCTCTAGCCGCACATCTCTTCGTGCTGTCCCTTTGCCAGGTACGCCCTCCCGTATTGAAGTGGGATTCCCTCTTCTCTTTGAGAGATCACCCCTGTGTCAGGTCCCTGGACACAGAGTGGCTTATGACAGACTTGATTGGTCAACCTGGACCGCTAGTTACGGCACTAGGGTCACAAAAGTGTTCCTACAATCCCTTATGCAGGAGCATACACTCTACCAACTACTTCTCACTACTGCTGGTCAACACACAATAACTGACAGTGTTGTGCCTTATATACTTCAGGAGGCAGGCGCATCTCTGATGTCACTATCCAGGGACTCAGAGCATACAGCCACTCCCTTCCATACATAGGGCCCCTCACCAGGGTGTGAGGGAAAACCTCCATAACTACTGCTGGCATACCTGTACTTATCAGGACTTACTGCCGACAGAGAGGAAAGTAGTATACCATTATTATGCATGGCTATATACTCCCCCTGGTGAATCCCCACCGTCCCGGCTGGGGCCTAAATTTGGTATACCTTGCGCCAGGAAACACTGCAAAAGAACACACAAATAACATGTCCAACATTATCACAGTTTCATAATAATGCAAGAACATTTCACTCACTGACCAGCAGGGAGCGCTAAAGAAAAAGGCAGACCACTCTATTTCGGGACCTAATAGTAGTGTCGAGGGTCTGGTTTCTTCACCTCCTGTCCCGCTGCATCGGTGACTGTCACACTATACTCCCGAGGCAGACCTCGTTCATTACAGTACACCACTTTGTGCATGTAAATTCTGCGCCCGATTTTCCAAACCCTCATCAGTTGGGAAACCCTATGCTCAGCCTGAATTCCCTTAATGGCCCCTCCCTTATTGACAGTACGGAGCCACCTCTCTCGATTATCCTCTATCTCTCTCATCAGAGGTTCGGGGACATAAGGGTACTCAAGCCCATGAGACCGCTTATACTTTGCTGTAATGGCTCGCTCAGCTCGACAGGCCCGGGTCAATTTAGTTTGCCCAGCCCTCCCCGGCAACACCCATGACAGGGGCTCATCTGCTTCCACTGGATCCTCTAATCCTTCAGAACCTTTGGGTCTAATAAACCCCCCCTTAATTCGGTTCCACCTCACTTTCAACTCTTTGAGGTATGCCTCATCATTGAACTCCCCGGGAGCCCACCAATGGTCAACTATCCCATCCCTTTCTAAAATGAAACGGGTGCGGTCTATCCATGCGACATATCCCTCATATAGTGGCGCCCACCATCTAGTTTCCCGTACCTCCTCTGAGTGGGGTGCTAGTGGCTCGTCCTCTTCAGGCCCACCTGAAGATACCCCTGAAGTACCCTCAGATGGCGTAACCTTTCCCCGATGCCGTGATCTATTCCCACCCGTGATGTTTAACATACTAGGACAGTCACTGGGTACCGACTCCTGTTGGGAAATCCTCCCTCCACCCTCTGATCCATCATCCGAAGTTCCCCAGTCAAGGCTTTCAGTCCGATCCTCGGCAGGACCCCGTGAATCCCCTGACATCCCCAGGCTAGAAGTGGACCCGAATGAACAAGTGACAGGGACAGGGGATTTAACTAGGGCCTTGGGGCTAACTCTGGGAGTGGACGGGGTTGGGGGATGGGGCCGGACGGTAGGTATTGGCAGGGTTACTACCTGCTCCCCAGCAATACCTGACTCGACTCCGCCACAAAGTCCTTTCTTTTCTCCGTCAGCTGGGCTTCTCGCACTCCGGCTCGAGCGCCCATTCCGTCTGTCAGTAGGGGATCGACTTCCACTGCTCGACCGCAGAGGCGCGATCATCTCCCACACAATGCCGCTCTGGTCGTCTGTAACTTCCCCTGGGCACGCATGTGCTTCGACGCCATCTTGGGTTGGGTCCCCAATCGAGACCTCTTCCTCCACGAGGACATCCGGCAACGCCCGTCTGCTACGCGGTCCAGTCTGGCCCTGGACCCGCTCTTCTTTCACCTCCACCCCCTTGATCTGCGACGAGCACTGGGCTAGCCTACTACTTCGCAGTGTCGGGGTGGATCGACCTCCTTCCGACCCGCTAGTCACCACTACCACCACCACTAGTGGGACTCCGGCGATCGGGTTGTCGCGGTACTGGAGACACTCGACTCCGTGTCTCCACACCACGAGGGATAGCATCCCGCCAAGGTATACCACTGGTAGGATACTCTGGCAATAAGTCCTGTGCATCAGACAATCTTGCATACTCCTCGTCCGTGGATTCCAACTTACAGTTCGGGCGGGGCATTCCAGTAGGGGACTGCCGATGGGCTCCTTTTCGGTCACCCCTCCGATGGCTGTTTTTCTCCGTTTGGAGAATCAGACCCGATTCCGGCACCGCGGGACCTGCACTCTCACTCCATAGTGCACCCGGATCTCCGCTGCTGCCATCGGGACATTTCCTTTCGCTCCCACAGCTTGTACTGGCACAAACATCGTCATGGGCCACATATACTGCAGTCCACATTGAGGGCATCGAGCCTCGCTGCCCACGGCTCCGCCCGGCAGTCTGCACTGCAGGCAAAGACATACCACTGTCTCCACACCCTCTACACGGATAATCAGGAAGCCTCCTGGAGTCGAATAGGGATGTGTAGAGATCAGGGGATTCTGTTCCACTTTCTCAGAACTTTCAGCCATAGTCACCAAAGGAGGCACTCGTCTTAGAGGTCTGTATCGATCAATGGCTCTTCGCAACTGAAGGGCAGGGGCTGGTTGGGCAACCCCTCCTCCTACTTTCTCCATCGGCATCCGGCGGAACTGCAAACCACTCCCCCTGGTTGAAACTAGGGGGATGTCTCGTAGACTTGTAGGCTGACCCAGCACAGGTGCAGAATGAGTCATAGTCCATGAGGGCGCGGCTCCAGCTTTCGCGCCAAACTCTCCAACAGGGTGGGGTTTCCTCGTTGCCGTCAATCCTGGCCAACAATTAGCGAACTGCAAAGTTGCAAGACTTTCTGCAGCTGGCCCACGCGGTGGCCCGGGAACGCGGGAACCGCCATCTTGGTTTTGGTTCGTATTGTCTTTCTTCATATTTGAGGTAGCGTCTGGCTGTTTGTTTATTGGTGTATAACAAAGTCCATTTCGTTCCTCCCATCTAGCAACACTGTCGTCCTCACTAATCTCGAGGGTACTTTCCCGAGAACATAGACAGGACAAACACGGCGCAGCCACGGCTTTCACGCCATTCCACAACAAGCTCACAAAAGTCTCTTCTGTAGCTTGTTCTTCTTCCACGCTCAGGTCATATGCGTGTCCTTCCTTGGTCCGCCATCCTGGACCCTCTGCTCTTTGCAGATCCTCCATTCTGACGGTTGTTTCTCGATCACTGTATACTGGATTATTGTACATGGAGCTCCGCTCTGCGGGGCAGCTACCACATCAGTACAATAAACATGCCTTGTGCACCACCTCGTGTACCTAATGTAGATCTGACTCGTGTTTGCACTACCTCAGGCTAGGCTCACTCTTTCTGTGTCTGCTGTATCTCCTTCCTCCCAGTCTGTGCTCCCTTCAGTAAGTTATCTGGAATGGACTAGAGTACTCTGTTTCTTCCATGCAGTACTTGGGCGTCTACCTACTGTTGGCTAGCCTAGTGCAGATCCTCTCCAGAATTCCTGACCACGTTAACAGGCTATCCCTTCAGGCATCCTACCCCTAGCGCTACCTCAAGGTGACTAGGACAGCTATAGCCCCTCTCCAGACCCACTAACTCCTCTCAGGTTCCCAGGTCGTCCCTGCGGTTCCATCCCAACACAGCACAAAGTGGCAGCATACACTTTCCCTGTTTCCTAGTGTGCCTAGCAAAAGCCTGTCCTGTTGACAGGTATCTCAGCAGCGCCTCCAATTGTAACGGGTTTTCTCCCACCCAATCTCACATTGGCCCGTGTGGTCTAACCAGTCCCCATTACATGTTCATGTCTGGTGGTGCACCTGTAGGCAACAGGGCTCCTGAGTCTCCCGCTTGATGGTATTAGGGGATGTCATCCAGACAGGCAGCTGAGGTAGTGTGTGCGAGTCCTACCTATATCCAGTGCAGCGCCTTCACCTCATCAGGATCTGTGCTTCCGCAGGGAGATGGTCCTGGTGAGGAACTCCTTCTTGGTGGTGACTGCCACTGTTGAGTAATCTCACACTCACACAGTGGGGTTTTCATTAACAAGGTCATCTTTATTGTAGATTGGGATGTAGCAGACTGCCCCATGCAGCAGCCGGCTTTAGCCGCACATCTCTTCGTGCTGTCCCTTTGCCAGGTACGCCCTCCCGTATTGAAGTGGGATTCCCTCTTCTCTTTGAGAGATCACCCCTGTGCCAGGTCCCTGGACACAGAGTGGCTTATGACAGACTTGATTGGTCAACCTGGACCGCTAGTTACGGCACTAGGGTCACAAAAGTGTTCGTACAATCCCTTATGCAGGAGCATACACTCTACCAACTACTTCTCACAACTGCTGGTCAACACACAATAACTGACAGTGTTGTGCCTTATATACTTCAGGAGGCAGGCGCATCTCTGATGTCACTATCCAGGGACTCAGAGCATACAGCCACTCCCTTCCATACATAGGGCACCTCACCAGGGTGTGAGGAAAAACCTCCATAACTACTGCTGGCATACCTGTACTTATCAGGACTTACTGCCAACAGAGAGGAAAGTAGTATACCATTATTATGCATGGCTATACATACAACAACACAACACAAACACACACACACACACTGCAGCCACAATAAAAAATGCAGCCACTTACTAAACTTTTCACTCTCCCCCCCACCTCTACACACACACACACACACACACACACACACACACACACACACACACACACACACACACACACACACACACACACACACACACACACACACACACACACACACACACACACACACACACACACACACACACACACCTCTTTACACAGCACCTCTACACACAACACAGCACCTCTACACACACACAAAGCACCACTACACACACAAACTGCTGCTACCCACACATGCTACAATCATAAACACTGCTGCTGACACTGACACCCACACACACAGCACCTCTACACAGATATACAACACAACAGCACATCACACACACACTGCTACTGACACACCCACACACAAACTGCAGCCACAAAGAAACTGCAGACAGCCACTTACTTCTTTGCAGACTCTCCTCCCCCCCGCCCCCAATTCAACTGAATCTGCTCAGAAAATCTCAGTCAGCTCGGGAGGGGGAGGAGTCAATCCGTGACTGATATTTCCTGACCAATCCCCTGCCCTGTCTCAGAGCTGTTACTTCATTTTGACCAATCCCCTGCCCTGTCTCAGCTGTTCTGAAAGCTGATTGGCTGGAAATAAACACATTGAAAACGGCACTTTGCAAGTTGCTAAAATTCCGGGCATTGGATAATGCCCGGAATTTTAACCAATCAGAGAGCAGGGTTTTCAATAATGCCCTGAATTTTACTGCTTTAGCCTATAGTAGTAAATAATACATTTTGTTAGCCTACTGTATATAATGAAACATCCTTGCTGCGTCAAATAAACTTGTTGTTGCTACAGATGCAGCAGCCGTTATCCGACCATTTCTCGGGTTGAAACTATAGTGTGTGGTGGTCAGAGATGGTCCGCTGCAGACTAAATGGCCCGTAGGATTAACACAGCAGGGGTCCCTGCTGTGTTAAGCCTACCGGGTTCTACCTGTCTGTAAGAGACGCGCAGTAAGAGAGAGGCTGAATCAGTCACTCTACAGATGCAAGCAAGAGAAAAAGTGAGAAAAACGGAGCACTATATCCAGTGCTGGTTAGACAAGAAATCACAAAAGTGTGTTCCCACGGTAAAAAATAAAGATGTTTAATGGATCATGGTTACAAACAGCACACCAACGCGTTTCGGGCTATACAGTCCTTTATCAAGGTGAATAAAATCTTACCTACTTACCTGTATTAAATACTGGATTCTGACGCTGCCTCGGCCAATCCCCGCCACTTCCGGGTGTGTCAAATGACGTGGGGCGTATGACGTCAGCGCGTCAGGATCGTAGGTAAACAGGAGCAAAAAAATACAAAACAAACTTTATTAATCATAGACACTAACATGCCGGTACTAAGCAAACTAAGGACATACATACAAAATCTGACAGACATGTAAAAACTAATAAAAATAAGATGAAAAAGATAAAAAGACTCCTTAGATATGGGATATGCTTATATCCTATTACATTAGGGCAAGTTTGTTTGTACTTTTTAGGAAACAACAATAAGAAAGATAAATATTAACAACTAATGTCATATTGTGTAATTATTATATCAAAGATTAATAAACAATGAAATATACAATATGTAATACTTTTTCTTATATGCATATAGAAATTGCTGTGATCCTAAGAACCAATGTATGAAAGAGACATATGAGAATAGAAGTGACAAATTAGATATTTCTATATACAATAAACCACATTCAGAGTGTTTCTAATTGAGAGATACTATATGATTTAAAAAAATCCTAGACAAAGATTGCCAACTGTACTAAATTCCAAATCAACACCCCCTTCTTTGGGTAGGTATAATAACAAAAATTATATATCAATTTATACAATAAATGTTTTTTTTTCGAAAATTATGAATAATCATATCCAAAAAAGGTGTATAGCATGGATTCAGCAAAATTATAATTATTTCAATCAAAAATAGATGTTAATTTATGTATCCTGAAGAAAAGGCCCTATATCCCAGTCTGAATTAAGACCATGGGGAATATGGGTTTGGAGGGTAAAAATCCAGAATAATTCCTTTCTATCTAAGATAGATAACCTATTACCTATTCTGGATGTTTACCCTCCAAACCCGTATTCCCCATGGGATATAGGGCCTTTTCTTTTACCCCTCTTTTACAATTACCCCTGGACCATTGGACACAGTGGACTCACTACAATTGAGGATACATGTACACGTCTCATGTTCATTCCTTTTGCGCTATACCTTGTGACTGGGAATCTGGACATTTATTGTTTATTTTCCCCTACATTCTGATGTTATATTAGTACAGGACACCGGCAGGTGATTTATACATTATCCTTACTACATTGCTTCGTGGCATATTTATATGCCAGTTATACATCGATTGGGGATTACTAGTTTCCAGCATTTACATTGGTTATTGGAGGGGTACTCCTTATAAGACTTTGCCATTATACTCTGCATACTGTGGATACAAAGAATATATACAGTATCTGTGGCGCCTAACATATAAATATATGAAAAAAGGATATATATAACCAGGACTGGTGGATGTGCAGGTCCCAGGATTTCTCCAAATGGTGAAATTCGTGCTTAAAGAGAACAAATAAAATGCATAGCATAATACTGTATGGTAAACATGACAAACATACCATATAACAAACAGCTGAGATGATCAGAAGGTGAACAAGTTAAAAATGACAATAATAACACAAAATGATAAATGAGAGAGGTCAAACTGATGTATCTGCCGCAATGGTTAAAATGCCCACTCACCAGACAGATGATAAGGGCAGGCAGTGGATAATTCTGAGAGTATCCCCTCTCATCTGTGGCTTGGAGCAGCTTGTTGCGTTGATCCTCTGTGTGGTCAGCGTCTCACACATCGGCTGGTGTTTTTTGGGCGGAGCTCCCCCCTTCACACTGTTCCGGATGCGTGTACAGCCAGGAAACACAACAGCAGATTCGTCAGATCTGGCGTCAATATCATGTAGACCGCAACAGCAGATTCGTATGGCAGAAAGCCACGATGGGGATAAAAGGAGAATCGGCAGTATAATCAGTAGGACCACCCTACGCATTTCAGAAGCGCTGCTTCCTTCTTCAGGGGTATATAGATAGTGTCCCAAAATGTCCTTTATATAGGCAATGAAATGAAAATCTATGTTACACCTGATTAGAGTCCCGTACATGCGCAATCGCAGGTAGGAAAGTCCTGCACATGCGCAATCACAAATTGAAGACTGTTGGTGAAACTCAGCTGATTAGACAGACATATAATTAACAACATATGACTAACATAGAACAATATGCATATAAACAATAAAAAACAGTGATGACAGTGAATTATAATGAAAATACTGTGTTTTATATCCTAAACAATTTCTCTTGTATCAAAAATCTTTTGTGATTAAGTGCTTGTGATATTTTTAGCCTATGTATAACATAATGTGTGCAATAGTGTGTATTTTAATGTGAAATACTATGTGACTTTATAAATTAATTTAATAAATGCCTCATCAATGACTAGTCTAAAGTGTCTTAGTTAACTTATGTGTAAGTGTGATTAATATGATGTGCCCTGGTAATATAACCTTTATATGTGTATGTTATTACTATAACAGTATTTGTGGAAATATTGTTATTCAAAATATGCTGATGAATATGTACAGAAAAAATTGGAAAAAATCACCTATGAGAAAATGGATAAGCATATAGAAATGTACATTGGCAAAATTGTACTTCAATCGAATGTTATTACATAATTCATGTACCAACCAGAAAAGCTTTTAAATCAAACTCAATGTTGAGACCTTGTGGGGATAAAGTGCGAAGTTCGTAAATCCAAAAGGATTCTCTCCTCCCCAGAAGGCTTACAACATTGCCCCCCCTCCAATGGGGTGTAAGAACCTCTATGGCCTTGCAGATCAGTCCTGTGGGATTCTGCCCGTGCACTTGTAGAAAATGGTTAGATACACTGTGAGTAGTCAAACCTTTCTTTATATTATATATATGTTCATACAGACGTCGTTTGACAGGTCTGTTGGTCATACCCACATACTGCAGACCACAAGGGCATTCAAGGAGATATATGACATGCGTGCTATTGCAATTAATATGTTGTTTAATTACATAGGATTTGGATGTGTTACTAGACTGAAATGAAAAAACTCTTTGAACTATATTTACAGGCAATACATCTATTGCAAGGGAAATATCCCTTGCAAATGATGTTAGTATGACGGGCGGGTCGCATCAATGACAGCTTGGAGCCAGTCTTTGGCCTTTATGTGAGGCTTTGGTAAATATAATTTTAGGATGAACTGGTAATATATCCACCAGTTCTTTATCTTTCCTTAGGATTGGCCAATACTTATTAATGGTCTTATGTATGGTGGGAGCCATTTGGTTAAACTGAGTGATGAATGGTATTTCAGATATTATTTCTACTTTTTTCTTTTTATATTTTAAAAGACTTGATGTAACCTCAGAAATAGTTTGATCTAATGTATGAGATGAATATTTTCTATTGATAAATTTTTGTTTCAGATCCTGTGCCTGAGTGTTAAATGTTTCCAAACTAGAGCTATTTCGCTTCAGTCTAATAAACTGTCCTTTCGGTATGTTATTGATCCAGGATGGGTTATGGTGTCTATTCGCATGTAAATAATTATTCGCTTGAACAGTTTTGAAAAACGTTTTCGTGTGTATCAAATTATCTCTAATATAAATAACTAAATCTAAAAACTCAATGGATGTATTGTTTGATGTGAATGTAAACTTAAGATTGTAAATGTTATCATTCATATAATTTTGAAATAATTCTAACTGTTGTAAAGTGCCAGACCAAATAAAAATAACATCGTCAATGTAGCGCCGCCAGAGCACCAGATTTGCATAGGGGCAGCTGGACCAAATGAACTATTGTTCCCAGCTGCCCATAAATAGATTTGCATAACTTGGAGCAAACCTGGTGCCCATGGTGGTGCCACATACCTGTAAATAATATGAGTTATTAAAATTAAAAAAATTGTGTGAAAGAATAAACTGAATACCAGAAATTAAAAAGACTTAGATGCAGTGGAAATTAAAGGATCATTGTTTAATGTTTGAAGAATGGCATCACACCCTTGTTTGTTATCGATAATTGTGTATAGCGATGTTACATCTGCTGTTACTAAATAATAATGAGGTAGCCATTGAATGTCATTGAGGGTTTGCAGTATGTGGGTAGTGTCCCTAAGATATGATGGTAATTGGATAACATAAGGTTGTACACTGGCGACACACTTTATTCGAGCTCGGCTAGTCCCACGAATTCGGGTATACCCGGGTGTATTGAGGTTTGTGACTGTTTTCTGCCCGAGTGCATTGAGTTATTTTCCAGCAGGGATTGAAGCATTTTATTCCCACTGGCTGCAATACTGCACAGTACATATATATATACTGCATTACAATTCATGAATTTATGCCATCTGGTAGACACGCGAAGCATTGCAGCCTATTAAATCCTAATCATTATCATTTAACAGATCAGCCGCCCATCAGCCAGGCATGAACCCAGGCTGGGAAGGCAAATGCAACGGGGCTTGTCAGAGGTGAGGAGCGGCGCATTCCAGGTATCTGCCAGGTACATACCGGGTATTTGCTCGAATAAAGTGTGTCGGTGCAGTAAATGATGATCTATAAATTGGGACAAGTGTGAAGTGAGTGACTGAATGCTGGATATTATCGGACGGCCAGGTGGTGAATGTAGATTTTTATGAATTTTGGGAATTATATAAAAAATAGGTATTTTGGGATATAAATTGTACAACAAATCAAATTCCTGTTTGGTAAGAATCTGTTGGTCTAGTCCTGTCATTAAAAAATTGAACAATTGTTTTTGGTAGTTAATGGTGGGATTGGTACTCCTTATAAGACTTTGCCATTATACTCTGCATACTGCTGCTTTTTGTTTTGGAGCACCATACAGCATTTGTTCTACAGTTGCAGCGGAAGTTATTTTAAGGCATCACGGCGCGGTTTCCGTGTGCGCTACAGTACTCCAGGCGGCATGAACGCGGCCAATCGCCCCAGGCACGCTCGTTTAATGCGGTTGCTTTGTTTGAATTTTATGGATTGTGTGCAATTAAATGCAATTAAATAAATGAATTGAAATGTGTACAGTACTGTGCTACTGTGCTACTGTGTCAATTTCAGGTGTTTATAAGCCAGAACATTAAAATGCAATTTTATGCACTCACCTGCACTCGTGTCTTAAGGTGGTATGGTTGGAAGTAACCCCGCGCCATCACATGGGTATTCTGAGGTATAAACTGCGTGATTTCGAAAAATTATGGCTGCTGCATCTGTACCTGTACGCCTCAGGGGTTTAATTTTAATACTACAGTATTGTAGCAGAGGGTCTCCGTAGCTGAACTACATTGATTTCAGGTCTGGGGACCCCCTACTTCCTGAGTTACAGGCCCCGTTATGGGATGCCAGTATCCCAGCCATGTTAAAATCTTGGAAGTAGTGGGTCCCCAAAGCTGAAATCAGCTTTGTTCAGCTCAGAAGACCCCATCTCCTACACACTAGTATCAAACACCTCCCCATGTCACGGGAGACTCCTGTGGTGGGTAGGATCTCAGTGGCCGGAACAGCAGGAGCGTAGTAGGGGTCACAAGCAGAGATCAGAGGCGGGCGGCAGATAGCGAAGTCAGGTAACAAGCAGGGTTCTGAGGCAGGCGGCAGGTAGCAAAGTCAGGTAACAAGCAGGGGTCCGAGGCAGGCGGCAGATAGCGAAGTCAGGTAACAAGCAGAGGTCAACAATGAGGAGACTGGAACAGGACAGGCGAGCAGGGGCAGGTCTGGGAGCAGGGACTGAGAACGGGAACAAACAGGGACAAGCCAGATTACCAGCAAGGGCCTATACAGCGAACAAACTCAAATACAGGTACAGGAACAGATCAGGATCAGAGGCATGTGCATAGGAGTCTGACTTGAAACAGAGGCAAGGGAGGATCAGGAAAGGGAGGTTTATATAGGCAGGCTGAGAGGTGGAGCACAGGTGCAGAGGTGTCAGGTATCAGGGTCTGGAATGTTCCTTAGTTTAGCAGCAGCAATCCCGGTGGACAAGTATATGTACTGCAGGCTAGAACAAGACGTTGAGAGTGGCAGCAGTCCCGGTGGCCAAGCATGGGTACAGCAGGCTAGAGAATATGACACCCCACTAAAGAAAAAATCATTACCTTAGTGGTTAGCTGCTAAGCCCCCAACAACCCCCCTAACACATACAGTACATTCATGGGCAAAAATTATATTATCCAGATATGGATAATAATGCATTTGCCCATTTAAAATAAAACATCAGCCAGCATAAATTAAATAAAACTTGTACTTACCCCTGCCAGATGAAGGCTGTCCTCATCATCATCACCGTCCTTGTCATCTGTTGTCAGCAACAGTACAATAAAAAAAATACAATCTAATGGCCCCTAGCCCCTTAATCACTTTATTGATTAGTAACCACTATAGTAATTAAGGGGTTAACACACTATCCCCCAATTCCCACCTGGGAGGCCTTACCACCCACCCAGGACCCACTATACCCACTACCCATTGATTGGCAAGTGTTAAAGCATGTCCATATAAATATAACACTACAGCAATAAATGGTCAAGCTAAAAAAAAAAACAGGCCTCAAATAAAACACAATATTACATTGAAAAAAATCCCATTACAAATGCCAAAAAAAACAATTGATTGGCGCGGTGGCACACCCATGACCTGTGGGCTTGAGCTGGCACCATACCAAGCAATATATAACCTGCCAATAACCAAAACACGCCTCAAATTAAAAACACATTACATTTTAATCCTAAAAATGCCAAAAAAAATTGATTGGCATGTGGCATACCCATGCCCTGTTGGCATGAGCTGCCACCATGTCAGAAAATATACAACCTGCCAATCACCAAAACAAGCCTCAAATTAAAAACACATTAAATTTGAATCCTAAAAATGCCAAAAAAAAATAATGGTTGGCACTGTAGCACACCATAAGCCAGCCAATCTGATTGGTTGTTGTACACTATGTGGCAGAGTCATTTTAGGTCAAGTACAACAACCAATCAGATTGGGGAATTGGTTCCCACAATCTGATTATCTTAAATACCATGTGACGCCGGCTTTGTGACGTCATGTTAAAGGGAAATGAAGCACAGCCATTCTGTTTGGCTGGCATCATTCACTTTAAATGAAGTCATTAAAAAAAATCCGATCAGATGGCTGTTGAACCAGTTCCCGCCCAAATGTGCCCTATTTAAGGCCGTGACGCCTCATTTGAGCCCAAGAAGACAACGAGACAACATTGGTTGGGATCTACCATGTGTTTTTGTGGATTGACAGATGAAGATAAGAAGATACATTAATAATGACAGTTGAAGATAGAAGAAGCTGATTAAAGATAGAAGAAAGAAGAATTGGGTACCTGATCTGGATCTTCATGGCGGATGGCATCGGATAGTGTTGAGGCCTTCACGGTACGTGAGCTTCCTGTTTCCCTGGGAGTCAGAAGGCCAGCGCTTCTAAAGGTAAGTAAAACTGTATATTGAACGTATGGAAATGTATTTTTTACAGGTTTTTCGATTGGATATGTATTTTTATTTTTTATTTGCACATTTACTGATAATATATTAATCAGTACCCCTTTAGGGTACAGATCAATACATTATTAGGCCAATAATTTGTTTTTAATTACTTGCTTTGCATTGATGGTGATTTTTTCTGAGTATGTTTATTATGTGGATGTAATTGTTTGTCATTTTGCTGCTTTATTGTAAAAAATGTTAGCGATTGATTTTTGTTTTTAATTAATGATGTGTTCTGTTGACTAATGCTTTAAATGGTTGTGTTGCCGATATTTTGTAATAATTAATGTCTTTGTTGGTTACTGGTTTAATTAATTCCTTGTTGTTTTATTAATTAATTGGTTTGTTTGGTTACTGGTTTAATTAATTAATTCTTTGTTGAGCTGGTTAGTGAGTTTATTAATTAGATTTGTTGGTTACTATTTTTATTTAGTGAATTGGAGTGTTTCGGTGTTTTTTTTAATGTTTTGTGCATTAATGTATTGTGATTAGGTGCCCATTGTGTGCTACAGTGGCTTATCATGCCCATATTATTATATGGGTATGATGCACTACTATAACAATCAATGGGTACAGAGTGGGTATAGTGGATCCGGGGTGGGTGGTTAGGCCTCCCAGGTGGGTATTGGGGCAGAGTTGGTTAACCCCTTAATTACTGTAGCAGTTATTAACCGCTAAGGTGATTAAGGGGCTGGGGCCATTAGATTGTATTTGCTATGTATTTTTCTGGCAACGGAGGACAGAGACCTTGCAGTAAGCTGATGAGGATGCCCATCATAATACAGGGGTAAGTAGAGCTGTATTTATTTACTTGATTTATGTATGCTGGCTAATATTGTATTTAATAATGGGCAGATCATCTTCAACCATGCCACTGCCAATGGCACACCCATCTTAAACAATGCCACTGCCAACGGCACACCCATCTTCAACCATGCCACTGCCAATGGCACAGCCATCTTCCACCATGCCACTGCCAACGGTACAGCCATCTTCAACCATGCCACTGCCAATAGCACAGCCATATTCAACTAGGACACTGTCAACGACACAACCATCTTCAACCATGCCACTGTCACCAGCACCAGAAACTGCAATAGTGCGTCCAAGAATTTTAAATGTTCGTGGCAGAGCTTGCACACGGTCCTCTATGCACACCTTCAACGCAATGTCCATTGACTCGCTTTCAAACATTGCTGCCTGAAAATGAATAAATATTTAAAGTGTCAATGTACTTTGGTTGGTTTTATTGGGTCATATATACACAACATTCATCGTTACAAAAAATACATACATTATTACCCTTCTAAGTTGATTCAGCAAACTATTCCTTGCATACATATAGTAACTAAGGCTGCGCTTATAGTGCATATATACTCTATCATGTATGAATGTGATTTAATCATCACAGGGCTTGCGGTGATCTAAAAAAAATGTTTTTCTCTGTTTATTTGGTACTACACTGTCACTGATTGTTTGCAAGTGGTTGCTGCCTGTATTCCTTAGGGCATTACACTGTACCCAATTTTTTTGGCATATTGGGTCACCATACCCTTAGCTGAGTGTGGCTTGCGTGACCTCACTAGAGGCAAACTGTGGTATATACTGACCTACCTCACTTGAACTGGTCACCCACTGCTTTAATAATTCATTAGCATTTACTGTTATTATTTAATACGATTTTATTGCTCTTACTTATTTAATCTGGTCCTATTATTTTAATGCAGTTTAATAAATAGTGTTTTAAATTTACAACTAGGGGGAGCATGTGGGGAGATAAGAGAACAATATATACAATATAAGTGCAGACGTCAAGTATTTTATGGATATAAAAGCAGTGTCTTGGCTCTTATGGTTGATCTACTCACAGGAGCAAGGTGATATTTTGAGCAGTTGGCAAATTGGGTTGCCACCCTTGAAGATATCTATGAGTTGTACCCCCCTAGCGATTCTCCGTCAGCAGTGTATGTATAGAGAGAGGGAGAAAACTACATAGTGCGATCAATATGATAGTTTATATTTGAAAAAACACAATTAAAATGCGCACTTACAATTTTCACAAAAGTTTAAAAGCATGTATCACAATATGTGAATGGAGGATCTCCCGAAACAGCTCACCGCCTCCTACAGGTCAGTCTGCTGGCTTCCACAGCTCTGCGTCCTGGACCGGAGCTTCCTTCTGCGCGCCCGTCTGCAAGATGTGACGTCACTGCATTCAGAGCTGGTTCTACGGATCGTCTCCAAGACCAAAATAGGTCCACTGGTAAAACTCTACGCGTTTCGCCTCAGCTACCAAACTGTTACTCGGCTTCGTCAGGAGTCACAGTTTGGTAGCTGAGGCGAAACGCGTAGAGTTTTACCAGTGGACCTATTTTGGTCTTGGAGACGATCCGTAGAACCAGCTCTGAATGCAGTGACATCACATCTTGCAGACGGGCGCGCAGAAGGAAGCTCCGGTCCAGGACGCAGAGCTGTGGAAGCCAGCAGACTGACCTGTAGGAGGCGGTGAGCTGTTTCGGGAGATCCTCCATTCACATATTGTGATACATGCTTTTAAACTTTTGTGAAAATTGTAAGTGCGCATTTTAATTGTGTTTTTTCAAATATAAACTATCATATTGATCGCACTATGTAGTTTTCTCCCTCTCTCTATACATACACTGCTGACGGAGAATCGCTAGGGGGGTACAACTCATAGATATCTTCAAGGGTGGCAACCCAATTTGCCAACTGCTCAAAATATCACCTTGCTCCTGTGAGTAGATCAACCATAAGAGCCAAGACACTGCTTTTATATCCATAAAATACTTGACGTCTGCACTTATATTGTATATATTGTTCTCTTATCTCCCCACATGCTCCCCCTGGATGTTTTGAGCAATACTTAACCCTTGGAACCCGTGACACAGGTCCCACCAGTGAGGTTTGAGCAAGGGGTTGGATTATTAATCCTATCTGTACCACCTTTCTTAATTAATTTTCACTAATTTCATTCACGAAGTAGCGCCTGTTTTATCACTCTTTTCTAGCACTTAAATTTACAACTATACAATACACAACGGACCAGCACCACTACTCTCCTTGGTTGTCTCTAACTATATGTAGGTAACTTCCCCCCACACAGACATTGAGTGCATGCTATAGGGACTTATCTGGCAGGTAGTGCCTTTACTCTGCCGGTGTTCTCTCTTTCTTCTGTATATAAGTCACAATACAGCTTAAGGAGACATGAGAACCAATGTGTTACAGAAACAATGTCAGGTCCAAAAGTGTCAGTCTAAAAACACAAACATCGTGCTAAGAACATCATGTGTGTTTATTTTCTTTTAAATATGCTTAATATAATTAGCCAACATCACACTTGCACTACAATGGTAAGAGACACACAATACATGACATACGTGTATATATATATATATATATATATATATATATATATATATATATATATATATATATAGCAACTGTAAATATTCCTGTATATTCATTTGCATGTCTTAGACAGGTCTGCAACCCTGTCTTTCACCATTATCACCCAGCAAACAGCACTTCTACTGCAGCAAGGGATTCTGGGAAATGACATGTAAATGAGCACACAGTGCCACTTTTTATCTCATGATCACATTACATGAGCAACCCTTAGCCAATGCATGCTGCTTTAAACACAGCTTTTAAGCAAGGACTTGGGAGATGCAAAGTCAGTAAACCCACTCACAGACATGTTTCAACCTTGATGGGGATCCCTGACGAAGCCTTTTGGTGAAACGCGTATGAGGAGGAGCAAATAGAGTGTTTGCTGGCTAAACAGTGCGTTTGAAGGAAGCGTTTAATACCACTTGCTGCGCTGTCTGTGTGGTCACTGTACCATCAGGAGGTGGAGCGCTGAAGGACGGAGCCCAGAGACTACCGGGAAGGGTCTGTGCATCACAGCCGGAAGTGACATCAGACCCGGACACCCGGAGGGCTGCGTGGTATCGCGAGTAACAGCACATCAATGCTGTGTGTACCGGAGCGGTTTCCGTGAATTGAGGGACAGCAGGACCACCAAGGATCTGCAGTATTCAAAGGGTGAGCTATTCCAACACTGTCTCAACCCTGGAGTACCCCTCTTCACCATTACCTGCCCGGGCAGTGCACTATCCAAAGGACCAAGACTGTCTATCGGGTAATTCCCGTTTTCAATCCCCTGGAGACTGATAAACTGGTACCGCTTATCCATTCCATCAGCACTACTTTTAAATTACTATTTATGTATTGATCTCACATTGTTGTCCTAGAGGGGTTTTCCTAGGACTAGTTTATTTAATAAAGAATTCTAGTTTAATCACAACCCCCATTGTCTGCGCTTCTCACTTTTTTCTTTCTTATCATCAGTGTGAGGTTGGCTTGCTAACATTTGCTCAAATGAGATAAGAGTAGGTAATCACCACCACTATTGGCGCTAAACAGACCTGCATACCTCTTACAGGCGATCGCTCAGGTTTTATTATTATTTTAATAAGATTTTATTGAAGCAGGGGGTCTCTAGAGCTGAACCGCATTAATTTCAACTCCGGTGACCCCCTGCTTCCTGAGTTACAGGCCCCAGTATTGGGTACCGGTATCTCACTGCATTGTTTTAATCTCCCGCGTTACGTGATTAGGACATTTAAACTTTACGGAGAGGTCCACGACTTTGTCTCCATTTTACCATTCTCGCAACTTTATAGACAAAATAAGTAAACGTACTATTCCACTTCGTGCTTTATTTAGGATCGTGGAAACATTGATGAATCCCTATTTATTAACGCACACTACATTTTATTTTTACAATTCGAGAATATCTCCACTTTATCGAAATGTGATGAATTCGGCCCAGCGTTAGTTCAATTATATCTAACTGTGGCTTTATACCCATCAAGACATTAGAAAAAACCCACTTTCAGTGTCTGGGTAGGAGAATGGCTAAGTTTAGGTACAGTTTGGCCTAAACAACATAAAATGCAGTCCCTGCATTAACCTTAATGAACTTTATGATATGTGATGTTATGATAATGCCTAATCTACATATCAGTTGCATCTCATTATCAGTAATGGATGTTATAGCTAATGCAATGCTCTTTAAGGGAAAAAAACATAACTTAGCATTCTGTCATTGTCCTTTGAAGATACACAGTTAGTGTTAAGTGACTTATTCGAGCTTTGTGGATCTAGGCCTACGTGTATGTTAAAAAGTAGTTTCACATGTATAGTTTCACATACAGGTTAGCTAAACAGTTTCTAAATGTGCTGTACAATGTTGTATGTCCACAAGGTGGCATTGTATCACAGTTACTTTGCAGAATTGTTGCTACAATAAACATTTTCTCCGGGAGTTGTCTCTACATCCAAGACAGAGAGACACATTAGGAAGTGTATTCAACAATTCAGCACTGCATACTGTAGCAAAAAATGTACTGTATGCAACTAACAGTATATATATATATATGCAAGAAAAGAGTGGATAAAGTAGCGCCACTCGTGAAACCAGTGTAAGATAATGTGATCCTATCAAGTGCAATAATACAAAATACAAACAATCCTATAATAAGTTATTCCTACTAAATATAAAATAATATAATAATAACAAACTAGAATATACAGTCTAATATATAAATAAATAATATACATGTACATACATAATATAATAATTAAATAATAAATAGTCCAAGTGTAAATGTCCAAACCCTAGAATAAGTCCTGATAGGTGAAACAAGACAATGTACAGAATCCAGGGGTCCACGGCAGCTCTCAATTGGAAGAACCAATTCCAATATAGGATCTATAAGAACAAAAAGAAGAAAGAGAGCGCACGCCCCATAGTGTAATACTGTACATTTAATATAGGGAAGGGGATGGTGGAGGGATTAAAAACACTCACAAAGTATAAGTGAATAAAAAGCAATTTGTGATATAAATCACCACCGAGACAGGCACCGTCTCGTGACACGTTAGCAGTCCAACAGGAATACTCAAACAATGCACCCAACAGCGTTCGTCCTCTTAACAATCAGTTGAAGTCCTCCACGCAGTGTGGTATTGTAGTAGGCCTCAATACAGCATCATACACGCTCCGGCCGTAAAACATGCATGCGGCGTGATGACGTAATGTCGTAATGTACATCCAACAGGACTTTATCAACATGTTAGTGTGTTTCCTTCACCTTCATTGCTAAGCTGATTGTGCAATAAACACAATTTTACTACATCTGGAGTTGTCTTATCTATTTTTGATCCACTGATGTGGAAGCTGCGCTCCTTTCCTTCTACATATCCTAATCTGTACCATTGAGGATTGCACGCTGCAGAGTTTTTCCCTGTCTGGATTTCACTGTCAGGTAAAGGGCAACAGCCCCTCTGTATTTACCTTTTCAGTGCCTGCTGTTTTATTGATCTAAACCCTATGGGTAGGTAATTACTTTCCAGGTGACCAATCTCTGTGGTAGCCAGGTGGGCACCACTAGGTCCCTTAATCTCCCTTGGGTGATCTCTGTTATTATACAGTTATTATGGACATTGGGACTATACTTTGAATATATTGTTCTTATACAATAGAGCACTTACTGGTGATGCACCATCTACCAAATCACCAATACCCACCCAAGAGGCCTAACCACCCACCCCAGGGCAACTACCCCTTCACTTACCCCTCTACCCTAAGAAACATTAAAATACAACAACCCTACTACTCACGTCCTCTTCCCCCAACAACCCCCCCCAACACATACAGTACAATAATGGACAAAATCCCGACTATCCAGCTCTGTATAACAGCACATTTGCCCATTAAAAATAAAACATTATCAAGCCAGCATAAATTAAATTGGCACTTACTCCTGCCAGGATGAAGGCCATCCTCATCTTCCTCCCTGTCCTCTAGGAGCAGCAACATTACAATAAAAAAACAAACTACTAGACACTAACCCTTTAATCACCTTAGCGGTTAGTCACAGTATAATAATTAAGGGGTTAAACACCTTCCCTCTCTACCCACCCGGGAAGCCTAACCAGCCTCCCTGGGGAACAACCCCCACCTGCTCCACCCATTGATTATCACAGTGGTAAACCAGGCCCCAATATGGGCATGGATTGCCATCATGGCAATGAATGGGCAAGCTAAAAAAAACATCCACAATATAAAACACATGATATTTAAATATAAACAAGCATTTCACAATAAAGCCACTGATTGAGCAATATGGGCATTTATTGCCACACTGACAATGAATGGGCAACTTAAAAAAACACATAACAAAAAATACAATACAGTACAACAATGAAATAAAAACAAACATTTGCCAAAGAATGCATTGCTTTTCACTGTGCTTATCCATACACAGAAAGGGTCATAAAGAAGCACATTGCCAGTCAATGGGTAACCTAAAAAAAACCACAACTAAATTAAAGCTGCATGTTATATTCCGAAATTGGATGACAGACTGCGCAATGTGCTTTTTCCTGTTTTCTGAAGCAGAAATGATGCAAGAATAAGGCATGCAAGAATAAGGCAGAGTGACCATATATTTCACACCATTCATGTTGTACACACAAAGCTCAAGATAGCTCAAATGTGAGTGTAAACGCCATAGACCCCGAATGGTGCCATATATTAAAAAATACTACACTATGGGGCCTAGTATAGTAGCCATCATAACCCACTCATCGAGGATTTTAAGCTGTTATCGGCACAAATGCCTACAAAGATTCAGAAAACCTTGATAAGTGGGCGGTGAATGCATTTTTGGCTTTCGTCAAAAACACATCGCCAGGTGAGCGGCGATAAGTGCCAATAAACTCCTTGTCGCCAGATTTGACATTCGGGCAATTCTACAAGCCTCGATTAACTTATCAAGGCTAATTGTGGCTCTAGGATGGCGATTTCCACCCAAATTCCTCACGCCAGAAAAGGTTGATGTGAAGCTGGTGAGAAGCTTCAGAGGCGGCAGAGAGAGAGGAACTTAGAAAAAAAAATTCTTGCATCGGAGACAAGGCAAGAGGGAGTTACAGAAGCCTTGCACCCTCCCCCAGCATTTAATTTAAATGCTGTGGGGAATAGTGGTGCCTCTGTAAGTGCATGGTGCCTCTGTAAGTGCCGTGCCGCCCCCCGTGCCGCCCCCCCCAGAAAATTTGCACCCCCTGGTTTGTGCACCTCTGCCTTAAAAGGCCCTAACATTGCTAATTGCAGCACCCTTTCAGTGGCAAGTCAAAGATACACATATGACTACTCAATGCGTACATGTCAGGAATCAGGGCAAACGCCACCCTCGGTGCTGCCCTTCCTTACCTGTACTGCTGGCTGCGGTCTCCTCCGCCCCTGCTCAGCATCACGGCCCGTTCCTCTACCCCCCACTGCTCTCTCGCATGCCGCCGACGCAGGACACGCGCCCGCTCCTCTTACGCGCACATCTCAACTTAATTTATGCACTGCACCGGCCGTGTAACTCCGCCCCCCCCGGCCATCTCAGCTTTCAGGCTCACGTCCTCTTACCATACACCTGCCACAAACCTGGCCATTAGCCCCTGCCCTATCACAAAGGGCTCCTGGGCACGCCTCTACTCTGCCCCTTCCTCCTATTGGCTCTCCTCACTTTATTACCCCTGTGATTCCTCTCCAACCTCGCTCTGCATAGTTCGTCTGCCTAGTGCTGTTTCATGCTGTGCCTAGCTCTCTCTCCCCCTCTCTCCATCGATGGACGCCCTCTACAGCCAGCCTTCATCTCACTGGAGACCCCTCTACTTACCTTGTCCACGAAGGACGGTCATTGTGAACATTCGATGTCTTTCACTCCCCCATGGTCCAAGTTATTCTCAGCCTACCCTGGCTACAGAGGCACAACCTGCGCATTGACTAGATGGATCGGGTTCCCATCCAGTGGCAATCCCCCTCAGAACAAGGCAGCTCCGCTACCCTCCTTGCCGGCTTGGAGATACCTTCCACTCTTCCTTCTACTCTTCTGGAGGCATACGCGGACTTCCAGGACGTCTTCAGTAAGACCTACTCCAACCTCTTACCCCCGCATCACCCATACGACTGCCCCATTGAGCTGGTTCCTGGGGCGATCTTGCCCAAATCCAAATCTTATCCTCTGTCTGTCCCTGAGACCACCGCCATGGCGGACTACATTCAGGAGAATCTCCAGAAAGGTTTTATACGGCACTCTACATCCCCTGCCGGAGCGGGGTTCTTCTTCGTGAAAAAGAAAGACAGTACGCTCAGACCTTGTATTGACTACAGAGGTCTTAACCGCATTACGGTCAAAAATCGCTATCCACTCCCGCTCATCTCGGAGTTGTTTGACAGACTTCAAGGATCCACCATTTTTTCTAAGCTTGATCTTAGGGTGGCTTATAACCCCATCCGCATTCATGCGGGGGACGAGTGGAAGACCGCATTTAACACCCGCAGCGGGCACTATGAGTACCTGGTTATGACCTTTGGCCTTTGCAATGCCCCAGCTGTGTTCCAGGACTTTATGAATGAGGTCTTTCAGGACGTACTTAACATTTTCGTGATCATCTACTTAGACAACATACTTATCTTTTCCAAGACCCTTCAAGAACATGTAGTACACACTAGGCTCGTGCTCACCCGTCTTCGCCTCAATCATCTCTATGCCAAACTTGAAAAATGTTTGTTCCACCAGAGGTCCACAGCCTTCCTAGATTACATTATATCCGACAAGGGCTTCAGCATGGACCTGGAGAAACTGAAGGCTATACTGGAATGGCCCCAGCCCAGTACGTTAAAGGCTATTCAGCGCTTTCTCGGATTCGCCAATTATTACAGGAAGTTCATTCAGGATTTTTCCTCCATAGTGGCCCCCATTACTGATCTCACTAAAAAAGGAGCCGATCCCTCCATTTGGCCACCCAAGGCTTCTACTGCTTTCGAGACCCTCAAATGTACCTTCGTTTCCGCACCTATCCTTCGTCATCCGGACACTTCTCTCCCTTCATACTCGAGGTGGACGCTTCGGAGTCAGGAGCCGGTGCAGAACTCTCCCAAAGAACAGGACCTCAAGATAAATTACACCCATGCGGGTTTTTAAAAAAAAAAAATTCTCCGGCCGAGAAAAACTATGATGTCGGTAACAGAGAGCTATTGGCCATCAAGATGGCCCTTCTAGAATGGAGACACCTTCTCGAGGGTACTCGGGAACCCATTTCCATCCTTACGGATCATAAAAATGTGTTATATATTGAAGGAACCCACCGATTGGGGTCACGTCAGGCCCGGTGGGCATTATTCTTCTCAAGGTTCAATTACGTTCTATCATATATACCCGGGACCAAGAATGTTAAGGCTGATGTCCTGTCTCGGCAATTTTCCCCAGGGGAGATGTCGGAAGAGATCCCTGAAACCATTCTACTGGCCAAATTTAACATTTCTGCAAACTCATTCGATATTCTGGACAAGATCATCAAAGCTCAATCTCAGATTCCCAGAGGCATAGAGGTTCCGGAGGGTACTTTGTACGCACCGCCACAATTCCGGCAGAAGATTCAGGAGTGGGGTCATTCTTCAAGGACTGCGGGTCACCCCGGTTTTAAGAAAACCCTGGATCTCATCGGAAGAACCTTCTGGTGGCCTAAAATGGGTAGTGAGGTTCAGGATTTCACCAGTGCCTGCTCTACTTGCGCCCAAAACAAGACCGCTCATCACAAGCCTCCAGGTCTCCTGCTTCTGTTACCCATCCCCGAATGTCCATGGACACACATCTACATGGACTTCATAGTTGAACTCCCACCCTCCAAGGGAATGACCACCATACTCGGTGTTGTTGATCGCTTCACTAAACAGGCGCACTTCATCCCGCTCAAGGCTCTTCCTTCTCCTCCGGTTCTGGCGGACATTTTCTCCAAAGAGGTCTTTAGACTCCACGGTATTCCCACGTCCATTGTGTCCGACAGGGGTTCTCAATTTATTTCCAAATTCTGGCGGTCCTTCTCCAAGTTGCTTGATATCGCCCTCTCCTTCTTCTCCGGTTACCACCCGCAAACCAACGGGCAGACTGAGAGGATGAACCAAAATCTAGAACAATATTTGAGATGTTTTGTATCTGAGACCCTCGACGATTGGGCTGATTTACTACCCTGGGCAGAGTTCGCGATCAATTCACACAAGAATGAATCTACCCAGGAATCTCCATTTTTGCGAATGATGGTTTTCACCCCGCTCGTCTTCCCATCTCCAGTAGTCCTTCAGGGGTAGCAGCAGCCGATAGGCGGGTATCCGTTCTTCAACACTCCTGGAAGAAAATTCAATCCCCACTCGCTGCGGTTCCCAGAGGTACAAACTTCAAGCCGACCGGCATCGTCAGGATGCACCTGAATACAAGTCAGGAGTAAGGTGTGGCTCTCTGTCAAGAACATCCACCTGAAAACTCCTACCCCAAAACTGGCCCCAAAATTCCTGGGACCCTTCGAGGTTCTCGAGCGCATTAACCCAGTCACTTACCGTTTACGACTTCCTCCGACCAGAAGGATACCCACGGCTTTCCATGTTTCCTTGCTCAAACCCTGCACCCAGAGCACTCGCTTCCCATCCAAAGACCCAAGGCCTAAACCCATCTCCATACAGGGACAACCTGAGTTCGAGTCCAGGCCATCCTGGATTCCCGTTTTTCCAGAGGTTGTCTACAGTTCCTGATTCATTGGAAGGGGTATGGTCTGGAAGAACAAACCTGGGTTCCGTTGGATCATATTCATGCTCCAGTGTTGCTCAGATGCTTTCATCTCGTTTCCCCACAAACCTTGAATGGATCGTCCTGAGGCCGATCCTAGAGGGGGGTTACTGTGATAATGTGATAATGGACCTGCAACTTACCTCAAATCTGCTATTAACTATGGCCTAATGGAAATGTTACTCTATCCACTATAAACTCCTCCCTCCTGGCCCACACCCAAAATCATAATACCCCCTGTGATACTTACAAGCCTTGCATTATCTACTGAAGTTGGTGGAGAATACTGAAAACCAGTAAACCAATCACAACTCACTCTAACGGCAAACATCACAAATTTACAACGTGAAAACAACTACTCAAATTTATGTTTATACTGTTACTCTCTTTAGCAGGGGATATTGAACTTAATCCAGGCCTTCCCTGTGGCGGTGAAAGGGTTAACCAGGCCAATAATAAAGGTATTATGCCCGGCTGGTTAACCCTAAACCTTGTTGGGACTGAAGGGGTTAAATTGTACGGTCACCATCATGTCATGTTTCCCCCTACACTATCTTTATTGTCCCTATTTTGCAGC
This sequence comes from Ascaphus truei, assembly GCF_040206685.1. Classification (NCBI taxonomy): domain Eukaryota; kingdom Metazoa; phylum Chordata; class Amphibia; order Anura; family Ascaphidae; genus Ascaphus; species Ascaphus truei. Next base: position 316,251,138 of record NC_134484.1, read on the forward strand.
CCCAGAAGTTAGCTGCAATATTGTGAATGAATGGGAAATGTGCAAACTGTATTCGCGACACAAGGGGGAGCTTCTAGCACTGCGCCAAGTGCTAAATTGCATGTGTGCCTGTGAGTAAGTGGCTGCATTGAAGATGGGTATCAGTTTCTAGACCACACACGTCGAAACCACAAAGTCAATCGAATAAGTGGTCTGCAGCCTAGCTGAAGTACCTGAGAGCTACAATGTATCCAGCCGTCTCGTTATCCACTTGAGATGAAGTGGTGGCGCGCGTCTGCGGTTACCGATCAAAGCCAGCACGGATACATTGTATGCAGCTTGTAACCCAGACCGATTATAGGTCAAACCGCCCCTTCGATTAAGTGGATAACTTGCGCTAGGACAGAGCTAGCACTCTAATTTTTGGAGTGCCGCTAGGTAACAATGTACCATGAATATACATATGAGTTTTATATTTGTTGCACATACAGAAGCTACATATAAAAATAGACTGTATTTCAATGGTGTTTTAAATGTACAGGCAGGAACCCTTTCCTGTCAGCCCGGCAATGAATCCATTAACATGCCCATATGTTATGGATGAATATGCGTGTCCCCATCACCCCAGGTCCCCATGGATGCGTGTCCCATCACCCCAGGTCCCACGGAGGCTAGCTGTCCCGCTCCCCTACGTCCCCAATCTCTATCCTCCCTGCACTGTTCCTCCATGGCACGGTCCGCACGCCCAGGCACACGTTCTGCGCACGCGCACGGTTTCCTCACCGAGCGCGCGCGCTCCAGATCTCTTGCCTCCTATCATGGTACACGCGCCCCTCGGCATGCCTCCGTCATCCCAGCCCTTTCCCTACCTGGTTCCTCCGCTCCTCCTTCCCCTCTGTCTCCCGTGCCGAGCGCCTCTTCCGTGATGCTTCCCCCACGCCCTGGTACACGCGCGGTGCGTGCGCATAACAAGGTTACAGAAGGTGCGCGCACCCGCTCTAGTTACCAGCCCTCCCCAGTCACTAGCTCCACCTCCCGTTGGTTGCAGGCAATTACCCTTGATTACCTCCCTGTCTCCTCCCCTGATCTCACAGACCTATCTCTGCAATTACCCACTCAAACCTCTGCTCCTCCCTTCACCCCTATTGGCCCTTCTTCCCATATAACCTCACTCTGTCGTCTCAGTCCTTGCTCTGCATAGCTTTCTTGTAGCTCCTGTGTGTGCAGTGTCTATGCCTAGCTCCCTTGTCTGTTTCAGCTCTGGTTCCTGTCCCTGCCCCTGTTTGGATTCCTTTGGTTTGAACTTGAACTCTGCTTTGGACTTGATTACGCTGCCTTCTCCTGCCCTTGAACCCTGGCTTTCGGACATCACTACGCTGCTCTCTCCAACCCCTGAACTCTGGCTCTTGGACATAACCTTCCGACCTCTGGCATCTCGGATTCAGCAAGTATAACGTTATCCCTTAGTCACCAGGCCCGGCAACACAATTACTACACTCCGGGCACACCCTCACTGCTGTGGGTGCGTGTTATACCCTTACCCACCTCAGTACTGGGGACTGGCCAGGTCTGCGGGCATACAGGCATTACATTATGCAGAGCCCAACAAATACAGATCCCCCTGAGATGGGCCAAGTTGTCTCCATGGAACATTGGCAATTCCTAAGCGACCAACTCACTAATGTCACACAGAGACTTTCTAACTTATCTTTCCTGGAATCTCCTGTGGCACCGTCTACTCCGGCCCCAGTGCCTATAAGTAATCCAGGGCCATATATTCCACCCCCCAACTGGTATGACAGGGACCCCCTCGCTTGCTGAGGGTTCCTGAATCAGTGTGACGTCCAGTTCGAGATGTCCCCGTCCCACTTCCCTACTGGACGTACTAAGGTGGCCTACGTCTATGCCCTACTCAATGGCGACGCTCTCACTTAGGCTTCTCCCCTCTGGGAACACAGACCAGATATGACCCAAGATTACTCCAAATTCCGGCATGAGTTCCAACAGGTTTTTCACACACCAGCGCGTAGGGAGACTGCCGCTTTTTCCTTGTTTCATCTCTCTCAGGCTCGTAGTCAGCTGCAAGATACGCGGTGGAGTTCCGCACCATCGCTGCAGAAACCCAGTGGAAAGATAAAGCTCTCGCTGAAGCATACTGGCACAGCTTGTCCGAATCTCTCAAGGATGACCTTGCAGCTCACGCTCGGCCTTCATCCCTCGAGGAAATCATTGCCCTCAGTATCCGGATGGATCAGCGCACTCAAGAACGACACCACGAGCGCCACCGTTCTCGTTCTCTCTTGTCCTTGCCGATTTCTCCTAGGTCTCCTCCATTGGCCTTCCCTGAGTTGGACGCCCCTGAACCGATGCAGATCGGTATCCAACAGCTTCGGGCCGCTGAGAAACCGTGACGCCGCGAGGAGGGTCTCTGCTATTACTGCGGTTCCCCAGAACACCAACTTCGTCACTGCCGCTTGAAAACGGGAAACGGGAACGCCCAGTAAAGGTAGAGGGGCTTCTACTGGGTCCTTGCCCCTCTATCCCTAAGGAACTACCGAATTAGATATTATTCCCCATAACTCTCGTGGGTCCTGATCTTCAAATAGAGGTGGAAGCGTTCATCAACTCCGGGTCTGGTGGCAACTTTCTTGATCATGCCTTCGCTTGCAACAACCAAATCCCGTTAGTCAAGAAAAAGTCGCCCATCGGCCTGGAGGCTATTGACGGTCGACCTCTTCAACCAGCCTTCATCATTTGGGATTCAATTCCACTTACCCTGACATCCGCGGATGGTCATACTGAGGTAATGGTCTTCGATGTTTTCCATTCCTACTGTCCAGGTTATTCTGGGACTGCCGTGGCTTCAGCTTCACAATCCGCGTATTGATTGGACCAATGTTTTGCCGATCCAATGGGCTGTTACCTCAGAGAAGACGGTTTCTCCTCCTGTTGCCATGCTCGCTGGTCTCGACACCACTTCATCTCCCCACTCCGCTTTGCCGAAGGTATACCATGAATACTTAGATGTCTTCAACAAAACCCAGGCTGAAGTGTTACCCCTCATCGGTCTTATGACTGTCCTATTGATTTAATTCCTGGAACCATACTGCCCAAGTCCAAGTCTTACCCCTTGTCTGTGCCCGAGACAGAAGCGATGACGTCATAGACCCAGGAGAATCTTAAGAACGGGTTCATCCGGAATTCCACCTCCCCCGCCGGGGCAGGCTTCTTCTTCATGAAAAAGAAGGTTGGCTCCTTAAGACCCTGTATTGACTTTCGTGGGCTTAACAAGATTACGATAAAAAAACGGTACCCCCTTCCTTTGATTTCAGAACTCTTCGACCGTCTACAAGGAGCCTCTATATTCTCCAAACTCGATTTAAGAGGAGCTTACAATCTTATTCGTATAAGAGACGGGACGAATGGAAAACCGTGTTTAACACGCGTTCGGGACGTTATGAGTACTTAGTGATGCCGTTCGGCCTATGCAATGCCCCTGCTGTTTTCCAAGAATTCATGAATGATATCTTCCGGGACATTTTGGGAACGTTCGTCATCGTATATTTGGACGACATCCTCATTTTCTCCAAAAGCTTGAAGGAGCACATTCGCCATACCAAGTTGGTACTCACTCGGCTTCGTGCTATCGCCTCTACGCGAAAATGGAGAAATGTCTTTTCCATCAATCTTCCACAGCCTTCTTAGGCTATATAATCTCTGACAAAGGCTTCACCATGAACCCTGAGAAATTGAAGTCTGTACTAGAGTGGCCGTTGCCGAACTCCCTCAAAGCCGTGCAGCGTTTCCTTGGCTTTGCTAATTACTACCGGAAATTCATCCGTAATTTCTCTACTATTGCTCTACCTATCACTGCCCTGACCAAGAAAGGTGCTGATCCGACTGTTTGGTCCCCTGAAGCCATCGAAGCCTTCGACTTTCTCAAAAGAGCCTTCTTGTCTGCCCCCATCCTTCGGCATCCGGATACTTCCCTTCCTTTTACTCTAGAAGTAGACGCCTCTGATGTGGGAGCTGGCGCTGTGCTTTCTCAGAGATCTTCCCCACAGGAAAAACTCTATCCTTGTTGATTCTTTTCCAGGAAGTTCTCTTCGGCCGAGAGAAATTATGATGTCGGGAACCGTGAGCTTCTGGCCATCAAATTGGCCCTCCAAGAATGGAGACATCTCCTCGAGGGTACCAAGGAGCCAGTAGCCATCCTCACTGATCACAAAAACTTATTGTACATTGAGGGGGCTCGTCGTTTGGGATCCCGTCAAGCCCGCTGGGCTTTGTTCTTTTCTCGGTTCAATTACTCAATTTCTTATATTCCTGGCACCAAGAATATCAAGGCCGACGCTTTGTCTCGCCAGTTCTCCACGGATAACGAATCATATGAATCCTCGGAAACGATTCATCACGCTAAGTGTATTATTTCCGCCAACAATTTCGATATCTTGGATGAAATCAATAAAGCCCAGGCCCATAGTCCTAGAAGATTTAAGGTGCCAGAAGGACGGTTGTATGCTGCCCCGCATTTTCCCCACAAAATACTTCTGTGGGGACATTCATCTAGATCTGCTGGTCATCCAGGCTTCAAGAGGACAGTAGATCTTATCAAACGGACCTTTTGGTGGCCTAAGATGAACAGGGACATTTTCAACTTCACCAGAGCTTGTCCGGTCGGTGCCCAGAGCAAATCCGCCCGACTCAAACCTTCTGGTCTCCTCCTGCCTCTTCCCATTCCGGAACAACCTTGGAAACATATCTCCATGGACTTTATTGTGGAACTTCCTAATTATAAAGGGATGAATACGATCCTTTTGGTAGTAGACAGATTTTCCAAGCATACACACTTTATACCCCTCAAGGGTCTCCCCAATTTAGCTACCTTGGCCGACGTTTTTTCTAAAGAAATCTTCAGATTACACGATGTTCCTATTTCGATTGTTTCAGACAGAGGTACTCAATTCATTTCTAAGTTTTGGGGAGCTTTTTCTCAGAGACTTGGCATTTCCCTTCTATTTTCCTCGGGTTATCACCCACAAACCAACGGGCAGACAGAGAGAATGAATCAGACTCTGGAACAGTATCTCAGATGCTTCGTGTCTGAATCGCAAGACAATTGGTTGGACCTATTACCCTGGGCTGAGTTTGCCAATAACTCATTAAAAAACAAATCCACGCAAGAGTTGCCTTTTTTCATTAACTATGGATTCCATCCCAGCAGTCTTCCCCTCTCCTCCCTCCCCTCTGGTGTTCCCGCAGCAGATTCTCACATTTCCAGTCTTTAAAATTCTTGGAAAAAGATCCTAAAAGCTTTGCAAAGTTCCGTTCAAAGACAAAAGACGCAAGCTGATCGGTGACGTCAAGTGGGTCCAGTATTCAATCCCGGATACAGAGTTTGGCTATCTTCCAAGAATATCAAGCTCAAGACTCCTTCCCAGAAACTGGCCCCGAGATTTTTGGGTCCTTTCAAGGTCCTCGAAAGGATCAACCCAGTCGCGTACCGACGCACTCCCCCCTACTATGAAGATCCCCTCTGTATTCCACGTGTCGCTACTTACACCCTTAATCTAAAATGCCCATTTTCTGGACCGCCCTCAGAGACCTAATCCGGTCATCATACAAGGACAACAAGAATTCGAAGTCCAGTCCATACTAGATTCTCGTTGGTCCAGGGGCAGACTTCAGTTTCTCGTACACTGGAAAGGATATGGCCCGGAGGAACGCTCCTGGATACCATCTCATCATATTTATGCACCAGCACTCCTCAGACAGTTCAGTCGGAAGTTGCCTCATTGACCTTGGGAGGATCGTCCGGAGTCCGATCCTCAAGGGGGTGATACTGTAACGGATCGGGGTACTCGCGCTTCCCAGCATGTCCCCGTCACCCCAGGTCCCACGGAGGCTAGCTGTCCCACTCCCCTACATCCCCAATCTCTATCTCCTCCCTGCGCCGTTCCTCCATGGCACGGTCCGCACGCCCAGGCACACGTTCTGCGCACGCGCGTGCTTCCCTCACTGAGCGCACGCGCTCCCGATCTCTTGCCTCCTATCGTGGTACACGCCCCCCTCGGCGTGCCTCCGTCATCCCAGCCCTTTCCCTACCTGGTTCCTCCGCTCCTCCTTCCCCTCTGTCTCCCGTGCCGAGCGCCTCTTCCGTGATGCTTCCCCCACGCTCTGGTACACGCGCAGTGTGCGCACATAACAAGGTGCACGCACCCGCTCTAGTTACCAGCCCTCCCCAGGCACTAGCTCCGCCCCCCGTCGGTTGCAGGCAATTACCCTCGATTACCTCCCTGTTTCCTCCCCCGATCTCACAGACCTATCCCTGCAATTACCCACTCAAACCTCTGCTCCTCCCTTCACCCCTATTGGCCCTTCTTCCCATATAACCTCACTCTGTCGTCTCAGTCCTTGCTCTGCATAGCTTTCCTGTAGCTCCTGTGTGTGCAGTGTCTATGCCTAGCTCCCTTGTCTGTTTCAGCTCTGGTTCCTGTCCCTGCCCCTGTTTGGATTCCTTTGGTTTGAACTTGAACTCTGCTTTGGACTTGATTACGCTGGCTTCTCCTGCCCTTGAACCCTGGCTTTCGGACATCACTACGCTGCTCTCGCCAACCCCTGAACTCTGGCTCTTGGACATTACCTTCCGACCTCTGGCACCCCGGATTCAGCAAGTATAACGTTATCCCTTACTCACCAGGCCCGGCAACGCAATTACCACACTCCGGGCATGCCCTCACTGCTGTGGGTGCATGTTATACCCTTACCCACCTCAGTACTGGGGACTGGCCAGATCTGCAGGCATACAGGCATTACACTAAAGCCCCTATACAGTCCCTGACTGCTACAGAGGCGGCACATTTTATTTGAGTGCGGCTAGCTCCGCAAGCCTGGGGATGCCCCGGCATGCTAGCCGCACTCCCTCGGCCACGCATCATCGGGTGCCTGCGCCCCCTGCACGCGCGTCCAGGGCTCCCCGAGGGAGCCCTGGTGTCCCGCGATGTGGGGGACGGCGGCAGGGGGTTCCGGGGGACCCGGCGGACCCGGCAGCGGGAGGGAGAAAGCCCCGATCGGAGGGCGCTCCTCCGTGTCTTAAGCGCGCGCCCGGCACCCTCTGGCGCGCGCCAAGTTACTGCTGCGGCCGAGAACGGGCAAATGCTCGAATAAACTCGGCCGCAGCAGTATCACTCAGTTTCTTGACTCCATTTCCTCTCTGAATGAGAACAGTGAGCTGCTAGTTCTTTGGGATTTCAACTTCAATTGGCTTGACCCTAAAAAACACAAAATCCACATACAACTCAGGTCATAACCTAACACAACTCATTTCCCAACCCACACGGAAAAGCCTGAAATCTCACAACCATTCCTTTCTAGATTGGATTCTCTCCTAAAATCCCAGCAGAGTCCAATCCTCTGGCATCCTTCCGGACCTTTTCAGTGACCATGCAATAGTGTACTGTGTATGGAAAATCAGACCTCCCCAATCAAGTTCTACTCACTAGAACATTTAGAAACTTTAATTCACAGCAGTTTCTGGCTGATCTTGCCCTTGGAACAGAATCGACGTAATAACAGACCCGATTCTGCGCTTGATTATTTCCAATCAGAGTTCTTTAAACTCTGTGATATCCATGCTTCACTACACAGAATAAGAGTATGGTGGGCCCACATTCTGTGGGTTACAACCAACTTTAGAGCGCTCAGAGATGACTTGTGGAAAAGCTACAAAGTGACTGGCACAATCCAGGATCTTAATAACTAGAGATGCCTCCGAAATACATGCACAAGGCAAATAAGACACGCAAAAGTCCAATACTACACTGACAATATTCCCCAGAATACATAAAATCCAGGTAACTTCTGGAAGGTCATCAACAATATATTCCAGTCTTCTAGCCAACAACAACCATCTAATATCATAAAGGATGATATTTTTCAGATAAATCCCACTGACATTGCAAATGTATTCAATTAATATTTTGTGTGGTGTGCTACTTTCCAATTAGCAAAACGTATCCCGAACTACAAACATGAAGCTCAATCTGGGAGATCCTATATACTGTAGACCACCCTCTCCCAACACTGCCCACAATTTAAAATTTGTCGCAGTATCTGGAGAGGAGATTACAGAAGTGCTCCTCAAATTAAAACTAAGCAGCCAATGTGGACCTGACTTGCTGCAATCAAAGTTCCTATGACTTAGTGCCCCAGCCAATGCCAAACCAATTACTTCCCTAATCAACTCTATTTTGTCTGCAGGCCATATCCGTAAGACCTGGAAATCTTTAAAAATGAGGACAAAACCACTGTTTCAAACTACAAGTCAATCTCTCTTCTCCCAATACTATCCAAAGTAATGGAAAAATGTGTTCACACCCAATTAAGCGATTACTATACCAAGACAAATTTCCCTAGCCAATTCCAATCAGGCTTTCGCCCCAAAAACATCATGGTAACTACCCTGCTAAAAGTTTGCAATGAAATCTAGTGTGGAATGGAACAGGAATGGAACAGGAATGTATATTGAGAAATAAATCCCCTTGTGGTGCTACAGGAAATTTTGAAAGTCCAATTGTATTAAAAAAATATCATCTGTATAACTAAATAGGATGAAGACCATTCACAGGCTGTATTATCAGACCAGATAAAGAGCTATTAGAATAGAAACCAATAGGAGTTTCACAATAATGTGGGGCAATCCGTGGAGTCAAATAACAACCAGCAGCTCTAGGTCAAAACCGTGTAGATTCCATAGACAGTGAGCCAACCACAGGAAAATATTCACTTTACTCATGAACAGCTTTCATGATTGGAACCATAAATCTCATCCTGGGTGCTTCCCGTCAACGAAATCCAAAGCACTAGGTAGAGAAAAACATAGGGCTCTATGCAGTAAGCGCCGAAAAAGTGCTTTCGGCAAGTGTTCCCTATCGGCATGATTTTGGCGATTTGCCCTCGCAGTATTCAGTAAGGGCCGAATCCATGCCGATCCCTGCCGAATGACTGCGAAAGCAAAACTGCCGATGAGCCTGTGCCGAAACAGGCTGGCTCCCGATAACCTGCCGATAGGCCTTTTCTGCCGATAGGTGTTTGCAGCAGAGAGAGACCAGCCGCTCTCTGAGCGCAAACATCGGCAAAATATAAAGTATTTATAAACAACTTTTATTCATTGTGTACATGTGCAGGGTGTCTCCGGAGCTGAACCCCCTGCTTCCCGAGATACAGACCCTTTTATGAGGTGCCGGTATCCATCTGCATTTAATTTGTCCCGATCACGTGACCGCGGAATGTAAACAAAGAAGAGGGATACCGGCACCCCCTAAAGGGGCCTGTATCTCGGGAAGCAGGGGGTCCCCAGACCTAAAACCAAAGCGGTTCAGCTCCGGAGACCCTCTGCACATCTACACTATCAGTAAAACACACATATCAATAAACACTCATTCCTTACCTTTGCGGCTATGTGCTACGTAACAAAGCAGCATGAATGTATTTTTACTAATAGTGTACTGTGAGCAGGGGGTCCCCTGAGCTGAACCGCGTTGCTTTGTGGACCAGGGACCCCCTGCTTCCTGAGTTACAGGCCCCGGTATGTGTCATCGGGTGGCAGTGTCGCCGCCATCTTTATAGCACCCCATTTGCGCCGTGTCCGCTATAAATATGGCGGCGACACTGTAACCGATGCCCCAAACCGGGGCCTGTAACTCGGGAAGCAGGGGGTATCTGAGCCACAAATCAATGCGGTTCAGCTCAGGGGACCCCCTGCTTCCGCACAATATTATTAAAATACATAAATGCTGCTTCATTACCATAGCGTATAGCCGCTAAAGCAATGAACGGGTTAAGGCAGAATAGCATGTTTATTGGGGACATTTGCCCCCAATAAACATAGCAATAAACAACATACACCCCCTGTGTATTTAAAATACATAAACACCAATAAATACATTAAATACATATAGCACTCACCCATTTCCAGCTGCCACGATGAAGGCCATCCTCATCTTCATCTTGCCCACGCCCCCTCCGCTGCTGCAAAACAGACACAAGAATGAAAACATCCAATGTAATGTCCCCTAAACCCTTAATCACCATAGCGGTTATTAACCGCTACAGTCATTAAGGGGTTAACCCACCCTCACCCACCACTCGGGAGGCCTACCTACCCTCCCCCACTAACCCCCCACCCTGTGAGGCCTAACCACCCTCACCCACTACCCACAATGGAGGCCTACCCACATACCGTTGGGGAAAATACCCCCCCCACCACCCCCAGTACCCACAATAAAAACAATACACCGCCCCACATTAAACATCATTCTATTTATTAAATACATTACCCACCCCCATGTGGCCCCCCCCCATAAATACATGGTTTATTCTTTTACAAACAGGGTTCATAACACAGCCCCACGCAAGTCCCCGGCGGGCTGGCGGGGCACCTGACAGACCTACATGGTACCAGCAGCTCATTTCAAACAGGTTCTGGAGGCCTGTTGGTGGGTCCTGCCAAGCGCCATGGCCCCCAGGTGGTCTCCTTGGGTCACCATGGGCCACAATTTGGTCCCCACAGTAGGCCCGCGGATGTCTGGGAGCCCCAGGTCAGACCCACAGGTGTCTGCGGGGCCTCAGGTGGTTCCCACGGGGGTCTGGGGAACTCACGAGAGCTCCCTATGGGTCCGCGGTGCCCCAACGGATGTGGGACCACCGCTTCATCCCCGCAGACTATGGGTCCATGGTGCCTCCACAGATGTGAGGCCACCACTTCATCCCCGCAGGTGTCACCCGTCGAACCACCAGCCTGATACCCGTGAGATACCTGAGGAGACCGCAGAACCACGGAACAAACCCTGAATGTAAAAAAAATAAACCTGGCCTATACATTCAATACATACACCCCACCCCCAACAACTTCAGTACAATAGGTATTTTGTTTTGAATGTTATTGTTAACTTTCATTTGCAGAATGTATATGGTGCATAGATTGTATGCATCATATATACAATGTAAATGCAATGTTTTGATTGTCATTTGAGGTTTTTGATTGGCATTTGAGGATTTTGATAGTAATATCAGATAGGATTATTAAAGGAAATTGATTTTATTGTAGTGTGTCTGTATGGAGAAGTGTTATTTGTAGTACAGCATGTTTTTGATAACCCTTCTACATTTATTTGTACTCTCTCTCTCTCTCTCTCTCTCTCTTCTTAATGATGAGGTCAGTAGTACTTTATTTATTTGAATATGCTAGTTAATGTGTTTAATAATGGGCAAATAATCTATTATCCCTATCTGGAGGGGTGGGGAGGGAGGGTGTATGTATTGAATGTATACAAAGTGAAGGAATAGGAGCCAGCGTTCCTATGCAATGCTCACAGGGAACAGCCATGCAGTACAAACAATTAATTGTTTCCAAATCATACAGCACAATGTAGTTATATCCTTGCCACTAGTAACCCTTAAAGCCACTCTTTGTGGACTCCCACTAACCTCTGTATAAGGTATATTTTGTATGGGTGTCACAGGCCATGGATAAAGTGCAAATAGGAAAAAGGAAACTCACAAGTCTCTTGAGATCCAGGTGCTGTAGGGCGTGCTCCTACCTGGTTGGTATACAATGCAGAAGTTTCTGGTGGCGGTGCAGCTGCCTTTGAAAAATCGTGGGACCAAAATTGCACGTATACTGGGTACAAAACGTTTATTTAACACATAAAAAACAGCAACAGACAAACTCTGACGCCCTTGGCGGCTGAAACGCGTCAGAGTTTGTCTGTTGCTGTTTTTTATGTGCTAAATAAACGTTTTGTACCCACGATTTTTCAAAGGCAGCTGCAACACCACCCAAGAAACTTCTGTATTGAATGTATAGGCCAGGTTTATTTTTTTACATTCAGGGTTTGTTCCGTGGTTCTGCGTCTCCTCGGGTATCTCACGGGTATCAGGCTGGTGGTTCCACGGGTGACACCTGCGGGGATGAAGCGGTGGCCTCACATCTGTGGGGGCACCGCAGACCCGTAGTCTGCAGGGATGAAGCGGTGGTCCCACATCCGTGGGGGCACCGCGGACCCATAAGTGCGGGGATGAAGCGGTGGTCCCACATCTGTGGGGGTGCCGTGGACCCGTAGTGAGCACTCGTGAGTTCCCCAGAGCCCTGTGGGAACCACCCAAGGCCCCGCAGACACCTGTGGGTCTGACCCGGGGCTCCCAGACATCCGCGGGCCTACTGTGGGGACCAAATTGTGGCCCACGGTAGCCCAAGGAGACCACCTGGGGGCCATGGCGCTTGGCAGGACCCACTAAAAGGCCTCCAGAACCTGTTTGAAATGAGCTGCTGGTACCCTGTAGGTCTGTCAGGTGCCCCGCCAGCCCGCCGGGGACTTGCGTGGGGCTGTGTTATGAACCCTGTTTGTAAAAGGATAAACCATGTATTTATGGGGGGGCACAGGGGGTGGGTAATGTATTTAATAAATAGAATGATGTTTAATGTGGGGCTGTGTATTGTTTTTATTGTGGGTACTGGGGGTGGTGGTGGGGGGGTATTTTCCCCAATGGTATGTGGGTAGGCCTCCCTTGTGGGTAGTGAGTGAGGGTGGTTAGGCCTCACGGGGTGGGGGGGTTAGTGGGGGAGGGTATGTAGGCCTCCCGAGTGGTGGGTGAGGGTGGGTTAACCCCTTAATGACTGTAGCGGTTAATAACCGCTATGGTGATTAAGGGGTTAGGGGACATTACATTGGATGTTTTCATTCTTGTGTCTGTTTTGCAGCAGCGGATGGGGCATGGCCAGGATGAAGAGGAGGATGGCCTTCATCGTGGCAGCCGGACATGGGTGAGTACTATATGTATTTAATGTATTGATTGGTGTTTATGTATTTAAAATAGGCACATTCACTATTATCCATTTGTGGATAATAGTAATTGTGGCCATTACTACTGTATACTGTATGTGTTAAGGGGCGGGGGTATTTCTTTATAAGTATGTATGTGTTTTGACATTAATTTGGGGGGGGGCACATAATTGGTACTGCAGGCCTGCGGGTAACACCCGAGAGCCCACGCCGGCCTATAGTATCATTGATGTGCATATATGTTTATGTTATGGGTTATAGGGGTTGTTGGGGTTATATATATATCTATATATACAGTGGTTGACAAATCACCAAAAAATCTACTCGCCACACAAAAAAATCTACTCGCTACCTAGTACCAAACGTGTGCTGCTTGGGCCAATATTTACTCGCCCGGGGGTTAAATCCATTCACCCAGGGCGAGCAAATGTATAGGTTTGTCGAACACTGTATATATATATAAATATATATATATATATATTGTGGCAGGATGGCCTCGCGGCGGGGTCAGTAAGACGCTTGACACGATGGGAAACTTTAAACACTAGTGGTTTATTAGCCACAACCAAAATAATCACGGGTGCACTGTCCCTTTAAGAAACTACTTTCTTGCAAATTAAAGCCTAGTCCCGTTAGGGACACTAACTCACTTCTTGAGCCCTTACTAACAGGACAGCCAGCAAATCTGGTCATGCCCAAAACATGCTACACAAACGATAACCAATAAGCATAATAAGAATAAAGTCTTATCTGTTTTGCAGCTCCAACAGCAAACAGGAACACGGTTCCAGGGAGCAGGCTGTGTCCAGCCTCGCGGCGATCTTGATCTTTATCCTGGGTTGGGGTCCCAGCTGGTCCCAGCAGCCTAGCTCCTCGCAGGACTGGGAACCAGAGCAACAGCAACGGCTTCCCAGCCGGGAGAGTTCTCTCCACCTTCCTGTGGAAAAACAAGCTCCCTGTGTATGTGTCATTTCCTGCTTTTAAACCTGCAGTCTCTCAGGCCTCCTGCTTAATTAGGCTGCAGGTGTGCTTCCTTCTGTCTGAGGAGATTAACACTCTGTGAACTGGCTGCAGCGTCTCTCATTCACTATTCCAGCCTACTGAGTCAGTGACTCTGTCACATATCCCTCTCCCCAGCGAAACATTGTCCTGTGGAGCGGCCCGTGCACCATTCCCGTGCACCAGCATTTTTGGCTAAAAAGTCTGACGTCGGCCATTCCCTCCCCCTTTTTTTTTCTTGCCTTCCAATTTAGGCATTTTCTTTTTTGGGTAATTACCAGGCCATCTGGGCCTGAACACTCATCCTTCTCTACCTCTTTCTCTTGTGCCTTCCTGAGTCTAGGGTTGAAGCTCCGCCTTTGTTTTGTCCCCTTTTGCAAATGTCCCCAAGCCTCCTGCTGTCTATCAGCTATCTCTGCCTTCTTCCTCTTGGGCTCAGAGTCTCCCTTACCCTGTAGAAGAGCCAAGACCTCAGTTAGCTCATAGTATTCACTCACCAGTGCTTGTCCTGCTTCTCCTTCTGTTTTTTGACCTTCCTCAAAGGTTTTTTGTACTTCTTCGTCTGAATCAGAAGTCTTCCTGGCCCTTTTCTTAGAAGAACCCACACAGATTAAAGCTTCCCATGATACAGAGCTGTCAACCTTTTTCTTATCTTCCGGGCTCTTTTCCAGCTTTTGTTCCTCACCATTTTCTTTAGCTTCCTCTTGATTTTCAACAGAACCAGCACTACCAGTAGAGGACATGGTAGCACTCTTTGCTTTTTCAACCTCATCTTCTTTGTCACTTTCAGAAGGCAGCTTTGCACGCTTTTTAGGGGTGACCATTTTTTTAAAAGAGGCCCATGGTGTAATGCCTTCCTTCTTTCTCCATCAGAAGTGGCCCCTTCACCTTCTGTTTCAACAGTCTGTGCTGTGTCTCCCATTACATTTTCTGTAGGAGAGGTCTCTATAGACTCATCAGGAGAAGAGGGTGAACTGTCTCCTCCATCTACCTCTGCAGGATCACGAGACTCCAATGAGACAGGTACTTGTTCTGTCTCATCCTCTGCCTTTGTCTCTTCTTCCTTCTTTCCTTTATGCTTCTTGCCTGAAAGCTTCTTTAAACCAGATTCAGTGAAAAGCTTCCTTAGAGGGCTACCTTGAAGCTTAGCCTTCTCTTGTGAAGACAGTAACTCCGCTTCAGTGGTGATGGCTTCTGGACCTTTCTCCATCAGCGTATTTTTAATGTTGGTTTTCACCTCATTTATCTTTATAACTTCAATTTGGGTGGGGGTCTTATCAACCCTAAGTGCACCCCATGATCTATTACCGTCGGCAGACTCGTAGGCTTCAGCATTTCTTTCTTGTCCCTTTAATTTACTCCGTTGGGAGTGTTGCTGGATAACCTGTGATGTCTTTCTCATCTTATTTTCCAACTGAGCGGTGTCCAACATAGCCACATGCTCAGTCTTTAGGGCCTCGAGTATCTCGTCCAGGTCACGCTTTTGTTTCTCCGCCAACTTGCGGCCAGCACGCTCAGACTCCAGGTCCTTCCTCAGGTCATGAAACTGTCCTTCTGCATATCTTTTTTCACTCAGTGCCGCTGCCAGTTAATCTTCTTTGGCGTTGAGTCGCGACTCCACATCTCTTAGCAGGTTCAGCGCAAGGCTTAAATCTGTTTCTTTTCCTCTATTTCTGACCTGCATTGCCTGTGCTCCTCCCAGACCTTGTCCAGCTCCAGCTGCAGTCGGTCCCTCTCATTGGCCGTGTCGTCCAGCAGCCTGTGGGTATCAGCCATCTCGATTTCATAGCGCAATGTCAGGCAAGCCACCTGACGGACGGTCACCTCCTCCCTCTCGGCGAGTTGTATTTTGCGCTCAGCAATCTGCGTCTGCAGCTCTTCAATTTGATCCTGCAAATCCCCTCTCAGGGCCTTCACCTCTTCCCGGTGCTTGCTCTGGGCTTGCGTCAGCGCCGCCTTCATCTTTTGGAGCTCTGTAGTTTTTGTCGCCAGTATCGCCGCTGCTTCTGTTTTCCAGGCTTCTTTCTCCTTGGCATACTGACTCATGGAAATGGAGTTGCCTCTCTGCTTCTCCAGCTCTTGCTCCAGTCTCTGGACCTTTTCGCGCTCCCTCTCACACAGAATCACCTGGCTTTCAAGCTCCGCCCCCAGCGATGCTCTTGTGGCATACAGCGTGGCCCTCAGCTCCTCATGCTGTTCTGTGGGGACATACTGGGTACTCAGCCGTTCCTGTAGCACTCGCTGCTTCTCCTTGGCCGCTTGCAGACTTGCATGTAGCTCTTGCAGCTGGCTCTGCCATAGGTGCGCTGCTTGTGTGTGCTGCTCCAGGGAGACACGTTGCATCCTCTCTGCATTCTGCAGTGCTTCCTGCACCTCTAATTTTTCTTGCGCCAATTGCGCCTTCACTTTCTGCGCTTGGTGAAGCTTCTCAGTCCCATCACTGACCTGACCGGTCAGGTTTAAAACCTCTTCTTTCAGGTTTATATTCTCCATTTTCACAGTCTCTATATCCCTTAGGACCGTCTCATTGGCTTTCTTCAAAGTACCTAGCTCTGTTTTGAGCGCGCTAGCTTCTTGGTGAGAAACTTCTAAGTCTTTGATGAAGTTTTGCACATCTCTCTGGGACATCTGATAGCATAGTCTCCAGTCAGGACTTGTTCTCTCTGATTCCATGTTAGCAATTGCGGTGTTGGCTTTATTCAAGCTTGTCGTCAGCTCCTCCAACTCACTCCGCAAGAGTTGCTCTGTTTTCTTTAAAGCCGCATACTCTTGTATAGCTGGGAGTATACACCTCTGTACCTCGGCATTAGCTTCTCGCTCCCTATTCAATTGTTTCTGCAAGACATCATAATCACGCTGGGCAGTTTGGAGTGCAGAAATTAAGGCCTCTTTTCCCTGGATCAAGGATTCAGCTTCCATTTGCTCCTCCTATTCCTTTGCCACCGTTCCTGTGACAATTCTGCCCATCACTCCGGTCTGCAGCACATCTCGGTGGCTTGCTGACGCCTGTTGTCCTGATATCGCAGGCTCAAGTGGTTCTGTCACTTCCTCTGTGACTTGAGAAATATTTTTATTTTTCTTCTTTCTCTTTGTTTTATTAGTTCCAGAGACATCAGTGATACTGGGCACACACATACTGGACACTTTTGCAGCTTTCATCTGCGGGTTCGTCTCTCTTCTCGGGGCCACATATGCGTCGTCATCATAATCATCATATGGCCTGAAGGGACACTGTTTTGTATGGTTATGTACATTGCAAAACTGACAAATGACGGCGGCCATTTTAAAACCCCGTTTTTTTTTTGGTTTTTTTTCACACCCGACGAGGCAGACTTTGCACAACACACGTAAGTTGTTCTTGCTTTACAATATTTGAACCTTCTGGGTTCTTCTTAGGGCAACTTCTTTGCAAAAATTCATTTTCACTTTCTTTTTTTACCAGACAGGGCAACCTTTGCTCACAGCACTTGCTAGCTGCAAATTTACTCACTTCAGCAAAAGGCATTAGCTTTACACAGCAATCCTTTCATACCCGACGGGGCAAAATTTACACTCAGCGCTTGCTAGCAGTAACTTCCATGCTTCAGCAAAAATCATTTTTTTTCCCCACTTGAGTTCAGTGTCTCAACACATCTTCATCTACTGACCCCCAGAGGCATAACATCTCACTTCTGACACCACCTGTGGCAGGACGGCCTCGCGGCGGGGTCAGTAAGACGCTTGACACGATGGGAAACTTTAAACACTAGTGGTTTATTAGCCACAACCAAAATAAGCACGGGTGCACTGTCCCTTTAAGAAACTACTTTCTTGCAAATTAAAGCCTAGTCCCGTTAGGGACACTAACTCACTTCTTGAGCCCTTACTAACAGGACAGCCAGCTAATCTGGTCATGCCCAAAACATGCTACACAAACGATAACCAATAAGCATAATAAGAATAAAGTCTTATCTGTTTTGCAGCTCCAACAGCAAACAGGAACACAGTTCCAGGGAGCAGGCTGTGTCCAGCCTCGCAGCGATCTTGATCTTCATCCTGGGTTGGGGTCCCAGCTGGTCCCAGCAGCCTAGCTCCTCGCAGGACTGGGGACCAGAGCAACAGCAACGGCTTCCCAGCCGGGAGAGTTCTCTCCACCTTCCTGTGGAAAAACAAGCTCCCTGTGTGTGTGTCACTTCCTGCTTTTAAACCTGCAGTCTCTCAGGCCTCCTGCTTAATTAGGCTGCAGGTGTGCTTCCTTCTGTCTGAGGAGATTAACACTCTGTGAACTGGCTGCAGCGTCTCTCCATTCACTATTCCAGCCTACTGAGTCAGTGACTCTGTCACAATATATATATATATATATATATATATATATATATATATATATATATATATATATATATATTTATTTATATTCATTTATTTATTTAGATATATTTATTTATTTATTCAAAGTTCCTCTCTCCTATCTTACCATCAAATACCTCTTGGGCAAGCTACCACCATATCTGAACAAGCTCCTCACCCCTACCACACGCAGCACTTAAACCTAAGATTTGACCCCAAGGGCCTTTTCATGGTCCGAAGGTTCAACAAAGTATCCGGCCGCTCTGCCTTCTCTTGCCGTGCACCCCACAACTGGAACAATCTAGCTGAGACTCTCAAAACCACCACTAATGTAATGCAATGTCTTTATATATAATGTATAGCCCTGTTCTCCTAATGTACCCATGTGTGTGTAACCATGTATCTGTCATTATAACTCTGTGCCCAGGACATACTTGAAAATGTATTACTTCCTGGTAAAACATTTTTATAAATAAATACAAATAAATAAAATTAAAGTGTGTCAGCTCACGATTTAGGGAGTGTTAAAAGTATGCATTAGGGAGAACATACATGACACACTGATTATGAAACATGTCAAACTCTGTGTTACGGTGCGAATAATTTTTTCACATTTTGTGGCAAATGCAGAAAACTTTCATGCAATTGGCACAAACGCAAGCAGAAAGGGGTGCAATGCTTGAAAATAAAGTTCTATGCACACTTTCTATAACTTGACACATCACCCCCATACGGTTTTTCATACAAACATTTGTGGGAAGTTCTAAATGCTTCACAATGCGAAAGTACACCCGGCAAAGTAGTAATTATGTCACAGCTCCCCATGGCATGTCTCTTCTTCTAGTATCTCATTTTTCCCAATATACTGTAATAATTGTTCCCATTAGTTGCTGATAGAAGATGGATAGAGGTAGTGCTGAAAAACAGCAGCAGACTTAGTAAATAATTTAATAGATTACAGTAATATTCTAAAAAGTCTGTTTTTCAATTTATTTTACTGTTTAGTTTATCCAGAAAAATGTATCTCTTTCCTCTATCAAAAAAAATCTATGGCTTTTTATATATTTTTTTTTGTTTCCTTTGGTATTACAAGGTCAGAGGACACTGACTGAAATACTGTATATGCTAAAAATAATAATATTTTCTCTCTGGAGACTTTCATTTTTTCATATCCATTATCTTACTAATATGAAAAAACACTAATTCAGTATGTTACTTTCTTTGAAAGGGCTGCATATAATTTTAATAATCAGGACTTTGGAATCCTGAAGCAATGCCTCTTAACCATTTTAATTTTCATTGTCAATGGCCCATCTAAATGCGATTTTCTTGTGCATGCTTGAATCATGTTACAAACTTGATGATTTGCCAAAATGACTTATCTCACGGAATTCAGATTTTTTAATTAAGTGGCAAATCTGAATATATTTGCTTCTCTAAAAATAACATATATGTCCAGATTAGCATATTTTCAATCAAAGCACCTGTTAGAAATGGAGAGAATTCACATTAATTGCTAATTGGTCTGTCAAGGAAATATATAAATGTGCTTAAGCCACGGGAACCAATAAAAGATCAGGTATACACATAACAGATATTGTCACCTTTGAGTCAATAGAATAATAAATCAACCTGTTTGCGGCAATGCCCATTTGACAACATAGGAATTTTTACAGCCACACATTTAGCAACTACACAATCCCAGAATGCTCAAGAAACCCCAAAATCCAGAAACCCATTACATCATATATACAGCATACAGTATATATTTGTGTCAAAAAGAAGTGCTACTGAGCGTGGCCAAAGGGTTTAACTAAATGACCCTTACTCATGAGAAGATTAGTACTGAAGTATTGTACTATGTATTTTGTCACTTTGGATGTTGCACTGGACATTTCTGTCTTTTGTTGCACACATTTAGCAACATCAGATTACAGTAATACTGTAGGTGATCATTTCTGCAGAGCCCTTTAATATACCTTTATTCTGTAACTAAAGTAAGTAACATAAATTGAAAATCAAATACTGTATTCTCTTCTTTAAAAAAAACAAAACAAAAAAAAGTTGTTTTTGATTGATTTTTCAAAATCATGGGGGGTAGGCGGGGTACAAAAAATAAAGGCGGGGAGGGTGGGGGAGCAGGGTTACATCTATCTAGCCTCCACACAGGGAGCATACAGATTTACATCATTATACAAGTAACTACTTTCACAACACTGTATGGCATGGATCAAATAGGAACAGATGGAGAAAATGGCTTCTCCACCAGTGCTCAAAGTTACTGTATATAATAAATATCCAGATTGATATAAAAAGCTATAAAATTATGTCTTCAGCAAGTCTCATAAATGCCCTGTTGTCAGAATATCCAGGTCTATAAATGTGAGTAGTACTACAGTAAGGTCATTGAAGCTCATAGTTTAAGGTGTGAAGAGGTATAAGAGACAAATGGGATGTCAAGGGAACCTACAGTATACATGAAAAGGAAACCTGACCCCTGACTCAATAATATCATATACAAACACCATTAGAGCTAGACCATACGTAGAAACAAATGCTTGATATATGTAGTACTCACGACCTCTTTACATGCGGTCCTCTGGTTCCGGCATGCTCTCAGCCGAGCTTGTGTGTCAGGAAGAAAGTCTCCTCCAATGGGGGAGGTAATGGCGTTGCACTGCGTGCCGACAAGTGCCTCGTGCGTTCTGGAAGCAGGAAGTAAAAATGGATGCTGGATCACGGTATCAGAATCAATCATAGGAGGATTATTACTCTTTGACAAAGTGCAGAGGATGCACGAAAAGCATCAGAGTTCCTCCTAAGATGATTCGTTTTTTACTTTTGCTGCTATAGTTCATTAAATTCTTGATTCTGATACCGTGAACCAGCATCCGTTTTTACTTCCTGCTTCCGGAACGCACGAGGCACTTGTCGGCACGCAGTGCACTGCCATTACCTCCCCACTTGGAGGAGACTTTCTTCATGGCATGGATTAAAGGCTACTCTCGTTAGTTAGGTAGGGTTTTGTGTCAAGTAAGTCACCCATGAGTCCCAGATTGTCATGAACCTATTATATATGTCATGGATTAAACTGGAAAGTTTCTCAATGGTCATTATGTAGTTTAATTTGTGCTTGAGTGCTGTGAGGGGTGGGGGGTCAGACTGTTTCCAGTGTTTTGCGATCATGGTTTTGGCTGCTGGTTGTGTTACCAGGAGGTCCATATTCCTCTCCAAATCCTCCACTGGTTTTAGAAGTAGCACTGATTCCATAATCCAAGGTAAATCCATTCCCAAAACCCTTTCTATTAGCCTTCTGATCTTTCCCCAAAATAAAATAATCTTGGGGCATGACCACCAGATATGCCTAAATGTGCCTATTTGGCCACAATTGCGCCAGCATAGAGGAGAGTTAATAGGAAGAAAGGATGTAGATGGGCCGGGGTGTAATAGCATCTGTGCAGTATTTTGAGGTTGGTTTCCCTGACTGCTGAACATCTGGAACCTCTATCTATCCTGTTGTAGAAATCATCACTTTCTTCACCATCCATTTGGCTACCTACAGTATATCATTTTCCCAATCTGCAATGTTTTTGTCTACCGCCCCACTGTTTTGTTGTACTAGATTTGGTAAAGTTGGGTGATTGTCCCTTTGTGATAAACCCCTGATCGGTACATATTTTCAAAGGTGGTCAAGGGTCTACCCAGAACTTCCCTTCGCTGTAGCGAGGATATGCAGTGTTGCAGCTGCAGGTATTGGAATAGATGTGAGTTCGGTATTCCAAACTCCTCTCTTAGTTTGTAGAATGTTTTAATTTAACCTGCTTTATATTTGTCTTTAATATTTTACAGACCTTTATTTTCTCAAATCTTATATACATTTGAGTGATGACCTGGGATAACATCAGGGTTGTGCTTGATTGGTGTCAGTGGTGAGGGAAGGGACAAAATCCTACTGAGCTTACTACTTTTATCCCAAAAGCGTAGAGAGAGCGCAATTTGGTTCTTGCAGTGTGTGGTTCTTGATTCCTTTTTTAGCCATAAAAGGGTTGCCATATCAGTGGTCTGCTCTTCTACACTTTCAATATCTACCCAGGTTTTAGTTCCCATCTTAGCTGACCAGTATATCATCAGGCTCAGCCTACCCACTTCCTAGTATTTAACCAGATCTGGTTGGCCCAATTCCCCCTGTGTCGTTGGAAGTGACATCAGCTTTCTCTTAATTCTGGGTTTTCTTCTGTTCCACATAAACTTTGTTTTCTCCTTCGCTATATCTCTAATAACTTTTATTGGGACTGTTACGGGTAAAACCTGGAAGAGATACAATAGCCTGGGTAACAGGTTAATTTTAACTGATGTATGTACCTGACCATGAGATCTGATATTCCATCCATCTTCTTAGATCTTTTTTCAAAGAAAATCTGAGTTCTGGGTAATTTGCCTCAAAAATACTATTGTATGTTTTTGATGTACTCTCCCATGTGTTTGATCCTGTCTGTTTTCCATTTGATAGGAAAACTTTTTTTCATTTCACTTTCAGTCTCTTTGGATATATGCAAATTTAAAGCTTCTGATTTTGTATGGTTTATTTTAAAATTTGACAATTTCCCAAATTCCTCTAAGGTGTCAAACAAACTCTCTAGGGATGTTTAGGGCTGGTCAAAGAAAGCAGAATATCATCAGAGAAGAAGGAGACTTTGTAGTCCCTGTTGCCTATGGGGACTCCTTTTATCTCAGGGTTTAATCTAATTTTAAAGGCCAACGCCTCTATACATAGAGCGAATAGCAGCGGTGATAATAGACACCTTTGTTGTGTGCAAGGGGTCATTTTGAAAGGTGAAGAAGTATGGCCTGACGTTCGGACTGTAGCTATTGGATTGGAATATAATGCTCTAATACCATTAATAACATTTTCGTAAAGACCCATCTTATCGAGGATACGAAACATAAAAGGCCATGCAATCTTATCGAAAACTTTTTCTGCATCCAAGCCCAGGATTTAGGTTGCCCTTTGGTTTGAGTTTCTATTGTGGATGATATTAATTATCCTACGGATGTTGTCTGAGTCTTGGCATTCCAGGGTGAAGCCCACTAGGTTGGGGTGTACTAGAGTGTTTTAAACTTTATTTAATCTTGAAGCTACAGTAATACTTTGGCAAAGTGTTTAAGATGGACCTGTAACATGGGACATGTGGGATCTTTCCCCTCTTTCAGGATTATAATAATTGAGGCTTCCAGTAAATCTCTCGACAATCCTTCACCCTTCAAAATGTTATTGAACCATCTAACCAAGTAAGGCCTCAATATGGATTCAAACTTTATACAATACATTTTGGAAAACCCATCTGGGCCTGGGGATTTTGTGTTTTGAGGATTTTGATAGTTTCAGAGACCTCCTCTGCCATTATTGGGGGCCCCTAGCGTATTGGCGGTTGACCTATCTAGCTTAGGTAATCTACTTGACATTATATATTCATCTATTTTCGCTCTCTGCTCTGTGTATGTTTGTTCCGGTGTGTTTAGATTATATAAACTGCTATAATAATTTGCCAATTCCCTGTTGATTTCCACTGTATGTTAATTTATTTTAATTTATTTATAAAATATTTTATCAGGAAGTAATACATTGAGAGTTACTTCTCGTTTTCAAGAATGTCCTGGGCATACAGTTAAGATGACAAATAGTACATGGTTACAAATACAGTTACAAAAGGGACCAGTAATGTCGGTCTCAGTGTAACCTGGCTTGTTTAAGGCAATGGGACTGCCAGGGACCCCTCCTGTGTTAATCCGATGGGTCAATAGTCAATGCAGAAATGCCTTAAACTTTCCTTAAACAAGCTTTAGAATACTCGTTGTCTCATCTGTAAGTTAGTAGCACCCCCCACAAAGAAATCATTGAATGCATTTGCAATGTCAGTGGGGTTTGTCAGAGTAATATTCTCATTAGTGATATTACTTGGTTGTTAATGGTTAGGAGGCTGGAATATATTGTTGATAACCCTCCAGAAGTTAGCTGGGTTTGATGTATTCTGTTGAAGATAGTCAGAGTAATATTGTGCTATTGCCTGTCTTTTTTGCCTTGTGCACATGTTTCACAGGCATCTGTAGTGATTGAGATCCTTGGTAGTGCCAGTTACTTTGTAGCTTTTCCACAAGGCATCCCTGAACTGGTAGAGTGCTATAAGGTCAGTTGTAACCCACAGTAGGTGGTCCCCCCGTACTCTTATTCTGCATAGTGGATCATAGGTATCACAGCGTTTTAAGAACTCGGATTGGAAATATTCGAGTGCAGAATCAGGGTCGGGAATTAAGTCGATTCTGTACCAAGGGCAGTTGGTAAGGTCAGCCAGAAACTGTTGTGGGTTAAAGTTTCTAAATGTTCTAGTGAGGAGAACTTTAGGGCTTGATTTGTCACTGAAAATGTCCAGAAGGATGCCAGAGGATTGGATTCTGCTGGGATTTGAGGAGAGAATCTAGTATAGCAAGGAATGGTTGTGAGATTTCAGGTTTGTCGTTGTGGGTTGGGAAATGAGTTGCGTTAGGTTAAGTGACTTGAGTTGTATCTGGATTTTGTGGTTTTTAGAGTCGAGCAAATTGAAGTTGAAATCCGCAAGAACTAGCAGCTCACTCTTCTAATTCAGAGAGGAAATGGAGCCAAGAAACTGGGTGATAACAGTCAGGGATTGTAGAGGGGCTTTAGGAGGGCGGTAGATGCCAGAAACCAAGGCAGGCTTAGAAAAGGGGAGGCAGATTTTGCCAACTAGGATTTCAAAAGGGGGTGGGTTTAGGGGGCAATTTAACAGTGTAAATTGTAAGGTGTCGGCAATATAAAATAACACCCCTCCTCCTATCTTTGACCTATCTTTCCTAGAAATTGAGTATCCCTGAATGTCAATATTTGCATCGGGAGTTTTAGGGGTTAGCCATGTTTCTGTGAGAACGATGACTCTGAGTTTATGCATAAGGTTCCATGCCCTTAGTTCATCCAGTTTGGGCAGTAGGCTCCGGGTATTTATATGGGTCACAGATAGGCCTTTTTGGAATTTGAAGGGGGTATTCTCAGGGGTATGGGACAGAGTTGAAAAGGGATGTCCTGGGTTAAATTCAATATCACCTGCTAAAGAGAGTAACATTATGAATAGAAATTTGAGTAGTTATTTGCAAGTTGTAAATTTGTGATGTTTGCCATTAGGTTGAGCGTTTTTTGGTGTGCTGGTTTTTAGAGTTCTCCACTAACATTCAGTAGATAGTGCAAGGCTTTTGAGTAATCCATGGTGTATGGTTATATTGGGTGTGGGCCAGGAGGGTGAAGTTTTTAGTGGATAGAGAAAGTAACATTTACATGAGGCCACGAGAAAGAATAAAGTTAAGGTACATATCAGGCTCATTATCACAGAGGTACTGTAGGTAATGCTGCATGAAGCTGCTATGAGCCAACTGAGTGTGTGAAGACTAAACAGCAGGGTGTGCTTTTTCCTTGTTAAAATTTGAGCTGCATTTCAATGCTAGGGCCTAGTCAGGGTTTGCAGAGGGTGAGTGGGGCGAGGGTTGGGGTGGGGGAGGAGTGTTGTGTGCAGTCAGTGTTGAGAGAGGCTGCAGTAAAATTAGGTGTAAATGGGGAGGTTAATTGTGCAGGCTAACAAGCATGGGATCATAGTGGTCAGAGTATCTCACCATTTGTTGTCTTGTGTAGAAGAGTGTGTAGAAGAGTTTGCAGAAGATGCAGTCCCCACTCAACCTCTAGTCAAACTATACTCTAACTATATATTCTCACTTAAAAATGATCACTTAAAATGCATCACTCTAAAATGCCAATGCAGGGGTGGTGTTACTTTGATACATCTAAGCAGTCACATGACCCTCCCCCCCCCAATAAATCTGCTTGTTACAAGTTGGACAATTAGCAAAACACAGTTTAAAGAAAAAAAATTAAAATAAAAACACACACCTTTTGATATTCAAAAATAACAAGATCTATAATAAAGGCAGGGTGGGATATTTCTTTTAAAATAGGTGGATTGCAGATAATAACATACCTGTGAAGAGAATGCAATTAGTTCCATGTCAGCTGTTAAGGCATAGCCTTTAGTCTTTATGATATATATATGTGTGTGTGTGTGTGTGTGTGTGTGTGTGTGTGTGTGTGTGTGTGTGTGTGTGTGTGTGTGTGTGTGTGTGTGTGTGTGTGTGTGTGTGTGTGTGTGTGTGTGTGTGTGTGTGTGTGTATATATATATATATAAATAATAAAAAAAATAAAATATATATATATATATATATATACAGTATAGCATCTCCCATTCTCAGGGGAACTTGCTTGCTTGCAGTATGGTTGTGACAAATCTAATACAGAGTGCTTTTCCTGGTAATGTACAGGTTATTAAAAGCTTCAATCAGACTTAGAAGTTTGCAACTAATATTGACAGATTTATTATAAATCATTCTTCCTGGTATTGCACAGGTTATTAAGAATTTATATTAGTGTTAGGGACCCCTGGAAATGTGGTCTGCCGTGCAGTGGCTCAGGGGCTTACAACAATTTTGGCCAAAAATGTTAAACTAAAAGACCATTTTATTTAATAGATATTTATACATATATATTTAGGCACTGTACCATGTATGAGTTTCACTGGATGTGCACTGAGCTCTGTCTGTGTTTTATGTTCTGTCTCTGGTTTTAAATATATATTGCCATGCTCAGTAGCACTCCTCTGTGACACTCATATTATATATATGTGAACAAAGAGAAGCGCAGGCACCATAGTGTTATACTGTATAAAAAATAGAGTCCATTTAATAAGACACGCGGTCCCAAGGAATCGCACTTACAAGATTTAAAAAACAACAAGCATGTAAGAGAATAATCTCTAAGGGGTTCGTCAGCTGGATGGGAGGGGTCCAGTGTAAATACTCTGCCTGAGTAGGTTGCAGCTGTTGGAGCTCCTGACACACACCGCTGTGCTGTATAGATATATATATATACAGAGTTTTGTGGCAAGATATCTATCTGACTTATTCCCCTTTTCATAGAAAATGTGGTTAGTCCACCGCATCGCCTTCTCTGTATCTTCTATCAGAATATTTTTAATTTCAGCCCTATCTTTATCTATTTTGGCTCTAGTGACATCTGATGGGTGTTGTTGAAACGCCTCTTCATTTTCTCTAAAGCTATCCATTAATCTATCTAATCTTTTATTTTTCTCCTTTCTGTATGAGGCGATGCCGACAATTTTGCCTCTGTGGGACGCTCATAGGGCCACTCTAAGTGTGTTGTGCCCCACCTGACCATTGTCATTTAGCGCAAAGTATTCCCAGAGGGCTGTCTCTATAGCTTCCTTATTCTCAGGGATTTTAAGTAGGAGGTCATTCAGGCGCCATCATACATTGGACGACCTCTGGTGTATGCCTTGCAGTGTTAGTGACACCAAAGTGTGATCTGACCAAGTGATGCTATCCAACTCAGCTCTAGTAATACAATTGGAAAGGTCTCTAGATAGGAATATATTGTCAATCCTCGTATACTGCTGGTGGGGAGCCGAGTAATACGAGTACCCCCTTGTCATGGGATTCATCGTTCTCCATGCGTCAATCAACCCGCTTAGTCTCTAGAGTTTTTTTAGTTTTGTGTGTTGTTCTTTCTCAGGAGTTTTCACCCTAATCTTGTTGCTGTCTATGATGTTGTTTAAATTCCCACCTATTAATACTGTAGATGCCCTTGTCTGTGCTGATTAACAGTTTCGAAGGCCTTGTTGAGAAAGGTTTCTTGGCCTTCGTTAGGGGCATATAGGCTTTGTATTGTCAGTCGTACTGTGCCAAGTTTTCCAGTAATGATTAGCTTCCTGTCTTCTTTATCTCTTTTTATTTTGTCAATAGCAAAGGGGACACTTGTTTTAATCAAGATGACAACTCCAGCCTTTTTGTTTTTCGCCGTGGGAGTGGTACATTTGGTGGAAGTTTTTGTCTCTGACCCTAATTACATCTTCCCTGTTTAGATGTGTTCCTTGTATTATGAATATATCAGTTATTTTAGATTTGAAGTCTCTAAACATCAGCCTCCTTTTCATAAGAAAATGTAGTCCCTTGATGTTCAGGGACACTACTTTTAAGCTACTAGCCATTCACCTGTTTAGGGTGTGTCAGAGAGGGTACCAATGTTATCGACCCTTGTCGTTTTGTCTGCTTCTCTGTGCCGTGTGGTGTCTAAAGCTTTGTTACTCGATTCAGGAGTTCGGGTGGGGACAGGCAAGGGTAACCAGGCTTCATAATAAAGGTTAAGCCCTCTGGTTGCCCTTGGGTCCTGTGGGTCCCTGGCAGCTACCCAGCACTATAAGCCAGGGGCCAGGTATATGTACATGTAAAGTTAAAGTGACCCCTGTTTTTCCACTTTCCATGTTCCCTTTACCCCAGACTCATGAAACTTGCTGTGTGTAAGTTTTAGGTGGGATATTTGGGTAAGAATGCAATCCTTTTGTTTGCAGCAGTTCGGTATCCGGAGCTACCGACGGTACCTTCATTCTACCTGACATGCAAGCACTATTTGCCGGTACATGAGTTGAATTACACCGGGGCTGTTAGCGTCCTCCAGTCTCCTGAGTTTTGAGCCCCCGATATCCCAGTCCTACATCCTTTACAGTCATGAGTCTCCCCAAAGTCCCCCATGTATTAAAGGATGTTTTATGATGTTTGAAACATTTCTTATAAGGCACTATGAAGCTTGCCCGGGCAACCAGTGAAGGTGTCAGCAAGTCTGTTTAGGGTCCGTAGTTCAAAGGGGAGAGGATGTCCACAGGTGTGAAAACTTTGGTGAGCAAGGAAAGGGTGAAGGGCCAGGTCCAGACTGCAAAGGGCACCCTGCGGGGACACCTTTTATAGTTTCCAGATTTGGAGGAGCCGGTCCTGCAGGTGGCAATGAGTCAGCCAAGGATGATGCAGCCATAGAGTCTGCTCTCCTTTTGGCTAAAATCATATTCCCCGTGCACCTGGTTTTTCGAGCCTGCTGGGCACGCCTACTCCTCTGACATCAGCTTGGGTCGAGCCCCCCTTTCTATTGGCTGACGTGGAGGAATTTCCACGCTTTGAACGGCTGCTCCTTCCCCCTCCATTCTGGGGATAGCCCATAGAAGTGTATGTAAGGTGCTGACCAAGAGAGGGAGCAAGTCCTTTCTAAGCCAACCAATGAGATGAGTCGATGAAGCTCGGCAGGCTTTTCAAATTTGCTCTGTTCGAAATAACAGAGCGACAGGCTTCGTTTGGAAGCCTGAAAAGTTTGCCTCGCATAGACTATGGGGCATTTGCAGTAAAGTCCTATAGAAATTATCGACAAGTTTTTTAACACGCCATGTTTTTGCCGAGTTGCTCTCATGTATGCAGAAAAGCCTGAATATTAGTGAGAGCATCATTTCCAAACATGGCGATAAGACCTGCCTCTGAGAAGGGTGCACCAAGGGACTTGTATCTGCTGCAGATGGAGATCCGCCTTTCCCTGCGAAAATCTCGACGAAAATTAAAGTATTTTTACATTTAAATTGTATTCCTAGCGTAGATGAGCATGGGGTCTCCGAAGCAGATCCGCGTTGGTTTGAGGTCCAGGGACCGCCTACTTCCAAGATACAGGCCCCGTTATGGGGTGCCCCCTATTTGGTACTGGACTGCGATCTCATCTAGTTGTAAGTCTTTCTCGCGGAATTTCTATATCTATTCCAGGACTCATGCATCTTTCGTAATAAGATATTGAACGATCCCTTTTTCTCCATTGTTCTGTATGTTTAGTTCTATGCTGTCCATCACAATCTCTCCTACTGTTCCTATCATTCCTGCCTTGATCCCAACGACCATACGGAGTATGGTCGTAGTTCTCACGGCGCCCAAAATGGGGGACTGGTCTATCAGGAGGTGGACATGTCTCCTCTGGGCAGGGATATATCTCCCTAACCTCCCGTACCTGCTCTTTCTTTGATTCTTTTAGATCTTTCCGTAAGGAACTTTAATCTTTTTCTCTACATTTTTATTGGTCATCACTTTTTGTTTCTGTTTCCTTTCTATATTATTTTTCTGCCATTTTCTGTGACTACCATCAAGATAATCTGTTTCATTTCTCAGGAATTTTTTATTTTTTGTTTCTAAAATATTTTTCTCTAATGTGTTTAGTTCATGCGACTGTAAGGAATCAGGGAACACGTCCTTTGCGACGTGTTCCCTCCTTACCTGTCACAGCAAATCCACATCCACTCTGGCACCAGTGCGTGCGCGCACCCCCGCTCTGCTTACAGAGCGCGCGTGCACGCACAGCTCTTCCAGTGTGCCACAGAGCTTAGCTCTGCCCCCACGAACGCGTCTCTCTTCTCTCAAGCGCGGAACAAACACGTGACGCCGTGCACCGCTCCCCAGTTGCGTGGCAAGTTCTCATCAAGCCCACTTGTCTCCTGCAGCCAATCCTTCCCTCCGCAGAGGCTGTGCCTCTGCTCCACATTCCTTGCTAATGGTTCCTGTGTGCTTCAAATACCCTGCACTTCCCTTCCTGCTTTTGCTGAGCATAACTTGTTGTAGCCTTGAGCTCCTGCATTTGTTGTGCCTTGATCTTGTCTTGTGTTTCTTGCAGTTTGGATTCTACGTGTACCGACCCGGCTTGACTTTTGAACCCCTCTGGATATTGACCCTGGCTTACCCACGACTCTGCGGACCTCTCCAACTCAGACCATGGCTATACGGACTTCCATGATTCTGACCTCTCCAACCCCAGACCACGGCTTAACGGACTTTGACAATTCTGACCTCTCAACCCAAGACCTTGGCAAATATCAGGACTAAGTTCTCACAGTCCAGGGGGCGCATGAAAAAAGGAGAAATGACAACAACCAACTCTAAGTGCAGATGAATGGAAAAGGTGGGTATTTTCAGGCTAAAATCTTGGCCTCAAGACTGACGCAATGGAGTACAAGTACTGTACTGTAGAAGAAAGAAGACAAAGACATGTTTTTTTATTTTATGGTTTTTTTATTTTATGGGTTCCTGTTTCCTGTGCGTGGATTGGTTTGAGAGCATGCTGTTTCGAGTTGGTGAGTGGGTCATCTAATGGTAAGTAAACAAGAGAAATTTATTTTATTTAGCTTGTACAGGTTTTGATTTTTTTTTTTATGTGATTGATTTTTTTTTAATGTTTATTTATTGCCCCTGTATTTATGTATGTCCCTATGGATATTCATAATACAGAGCTAATAAAAGCTTGTGTTGCTCATGTTTGCTTGCTTTTTTTTGATGCATTTTTAACTGTATTTTGCAGCTTGGTGTGCAAATATGTTTGCAATAGTTTATTTCAGGGGTGGCTTGCTTTATAATAGTGGCTTTTTGTTGGTTAGATTTTGTTGATTGATGGTAATTTATTTCTGTTTACTTGTTTTGTTTCTAGGATTTGAATAGTGAATTGTGTAATTGATTTGGATTGTATTTTAATTGATTTGTGAATGGATTGATTGATGGTATTTTATTTATTTTATTTTAATTTAGAGCATTGCTTGGCATACTGTAGTGTACAGTACATGATGCACAGATTATTTTACATTGTAAAATAAAATTTTTGGATAGCCATTTGTTAGATATTGATTTGCCTACTGTACTGTACTGTAGGTGCTGTGTTCTTGGGAGATGAGATTTTTTTTTTTGCATTGTGCTGTTTTTATTTGGAGATGTTACTGTATGTGTCAGAATGTATTTGCTACTGTATGTATTTTTGGCAACGGAGGACAGATGGGCTTTGCTGGTGGAGGGGATTCATACTGTATTGCAGTGGTAAGTAGAACTGTATTTATTTTATTATGCTACGGTAGTTAATGTGTTTAATAATGGGCCAAATAACCTATTATCCATATCTGGATAATAGTTATTTGGCCCATTAATGTAATGTATGTGTGTTTGGTGGTGCGGGGGGGGGGTGATTTATTTAATGTACTGTACTGTGTAGGCCATGTTTTAGTTTTTTACACACAGGGTTGGCACCTGTGCCTTAACCCCTTCATTGCCTTAGCGGGCATTGCATGTCCGCTAAGGTAATGAAGCTGCTTACATTTTTAATTTTTATTTATTGTGTGCGTGAGCAGGGGGTCT
Organism: Ascaphus truei; assembly: GCF_040206685.1. Classification (NCBI taxonomy): domain Eukaryota; kingdom Metazoa; phylum Chordata; class Amphibia; order Anura; family Ascaphidae; genus Ascaphus; species Ascaphus truei. Next base: position 316,283,382 of record NC_134484.1, read on the forward strand.
CCTGAAATGAGTAAAGTTTATTTCAGCCTCGGGGACCCCTACTTCCTGAGATACAGGCCCGTGATTAGGTGCCCGTATCCCTCTAGTCCCGCGGTCACGTGACCCACAATTTTAACATGGTGTGTGTACCGGCACCCCATAACGGGGCCTGTAACTCGGGAAGTAGGGGGTCCCCGGACCTGAAATCAATGTGGTTCAGCTCCGGAGACCCCCTGCTACAAAACTGTAATTTTAGAATTTTAATAAAACCCCCGCGATCGCCTGTGAGAGGCGCGCAGTTAAAGTGACTGATTCAGACTCTCTTACTGCGCGTCTATTACACAAAGGCAGACGCCGGTATGATTCACACAGCAGGGGTCCCTGCTTTGGGCATTTAATGCGTTGCGGTCATTTCAACAAAAATAACGAGCAAAAACCGGGGAGAATTAGGGGATTATATCGACTTCCAATTCGATATCCGTTCGAATAACGGCCGCCCCATCAGTATGACGTTGTCTAATTTTATAATTGTACTATAGTATGTAACTAAAGTTTTTATGGAATGACTTTTGATATCTATTGTTTATATATATATATATATAAATAGAGGGCTGAATCACTTTTCCATGTAGTGAATATATTTGTCCACTAGACCTCAGTGTCCAACCATTCTCTTTTGATTTAGTTGAGACTGTCTATTTCCATTAGTGGACCTATACCAGTCTCTGTGTTAATCAGAAGGAGAGTCTAATTATATCTGTTAAAGCCATTTTATATTCCAGACCAAATAGTTTTAATTCATTACCCTGACCACTCTTGTAAAATAGTACTCTGACCAGTCCCAACCTAGGCATCATTATGGTACAGTTATTAATTGTTATCTGGTGTTCATATACAATTAACCAATTATGAGCACATATATACCACCACCCCTACGGCAGTACACGTTACCGAACGTGACAAAGCTTCTGGCAAAGCGAAACGCGTTGTTTGAGTAGCGTCTACCTTTCTGATTCCTGTTGGCTTCCGTAGCATCTCATCATAGCTGCACTCCAGCCCTGCACACCGGACATGGTGAACTGGGGAGCTACAGCCATATGCAGACCGGAGCAGCCAGGAACATACAGCGTGTTGTTTTACATGTAAGTTCTCTGTTGCACTTAAATTTTTATCTAATAAATACTTGCCTTAACTGTCAAACTTGGATATTTGTCATCCATACGGGTCACCATCCCCATCACGAGGGCCAACTTATCCAGAGGGATGGGACTACCGATCCAGGGAAAGACACCACTTTGAGAATAGATTTGCACATGGTCGTGTAAGTCGCTTTATATTTACATGTATTTATATTTATTTCATCATTCACATATCTACTAGCCCCATTTAGTGTGGTACATTTAGCTGCAAGATATACAGCTGCATCTATTCAGTGGGGCAATCAGCCCCACTTCATACTCTCATCACGTAGCAGGACCCACTGTTCTGTGTGTTTGTATTTGTTCTACACAGCTGAAACGTCAGCAACAATACTAATTGCATCATCTGTATATGTTTTTTGCGCTCCCCTACTCCACTCTTATCGTCACTTGAGGATTGTGGGACAACCCCCTCAGGGTTGAGCTGCAGTATATCATTGGGTCAGTATTACACATTTCTTTCATGACCTTATTTTGTTTTATTCTATTTGATTGCATCTGACTGTATTTCAGTACAAATTGTAAGAGTTTCTATGGTAAACTTTGCTAGTCTCTAGATTGGGAGCGCCCCAGACATCTTCCTACTTTAACCTAGTGAACCTGCCTGATTACAATCATTGCTACCTGACCCCGCCTGATTACAATCATTGCTACCTGGCCACGCCTGACTACCAGCAGTCACCTGTCAACTATAATGCAGAGTGACCCCAGATTCTACGCACAATACACTCCGACATTGGCTCATCTCCACCCGGTTTGCAAAGTTTATAATGAAGGTAAATATAATGTACTGTACTATTGTAACGCTGATGCTCACCACAAACAAGGCGGGACCATGGTACTGAGGTGGGAAGGTGTAAACGCCACCCACAGCAACGAGGGCACATCTGGAGAGTGGATAGTCAGATTAGCCGGGTTGGTATTGGAGATGGGAGAATAGTCAATGTCCGGGTGCCATTGTCAGGGGTTGGAGATATGAAGAAGGTCAGAGGTAAGCCGGGGTCAGTAATCCAGAAGAGCGGAGTCCAAGGTTCAAGCCGGGTTGGTACACAGGGAATCAAACAGCAACAAGGTTAGAACAAGGCAAGGTAAGACAAAGCTAGGAATGGGGAAGTGGGAACACACAGGCTACAAGGAATTATGCTCAGCCAAAGTGCCAGTGGCAAAGCTGAGCATATATAGGAGAACAGACCCAATGAGAAACGGGGGAGGAGTGGAGGTGCGGCCTCAGCGGAGGCAGGGATAGGTGGAGCGGTGCAGGAGACAGGTGGGACTGATGACTAGAGAGTGATCTTGACATGCAGCTGGGGAGTGGTGCACACGCGTCATGTGTGCGCGCCGCACAGCACCATCACGTGACGTGAATGGGAGGCGGGGCCAGTCCCCATGATGTCATACTGTAAGTACCTCTCCGTGCGCGCGCGAATGCATAGTGATGTCCGCTGATGTGTTTGAAGCTGCAGGTAAGGTGGGAGCGCGCCGCGGGGGATGTGTTCCCCGATTCCTTACAGTACCAGCCCCTGAGGAGTGGCCTCTGGATGACTCCAATATAATTTGAGTGGGTACTTTGAGTGAAATCGCCTGATGAGTTTGAGAGCGTGTATCTGGTGATGAGGTATCCAGGACCGTTCCTCTGGTCCAAACCCCTTCCAATGCACCAGGTATTGCACTGCTCCAAAACACAAAGAACATTGTATGACGCAAAGACACTGTGCATACAGATAAGGCCCTAGAAAAGCACTCAAAGTCTGATGGAGGAATCACCCTAATCAACATGCAGTACAACGGAGAAGGAACTGGACCAAACATGATTGTAGTGTATAAATATGCTTTATTAAGGATAATTAAAATTATTGGTACCAGAAGTTATGGTGAATAAAGTGATGCATCCCTCTCTTGGAAGAAGCTATTGCGAAACGTACGTCAGAGGGCGTCATGACGTCACACGCCACGCTTTCCAGCATGGACGCCTGCAGCTTCAAGCTGATCTCATCGTGACATTGTTTGAGTCCCCTTCAGCTGCACACTCAACAAAGCACATATCCAGCCTGCTCCAGAAGGATCGTGTACCCAGGGCCAGCACAGATAAGTTGTACAGGGTCCTCTTTCCCCCTTTTCTGTCCTCATCCCCCCTTCGCCCCCCCTGTGTGCTGTAGGGGTATGTTATTGAGGGTCAGATCTGGGGATTACACGATCCTGTTGCAATCCTTCCCCCACAGGCTAGCATATATTGGTGTGCAGGGAATTCCCACTCCCCACTTTCTGTCCCTGTGTGTAGTTACCTACTACAGGGTCAGTTTAGGTGGGGTTTCACACTTCCAATTGCTTTACTGTCCATTTACCTTAGTGGACTTTTTTGCTAGCAGTGTTATACTTGTGTGTTATCTTGCTAGTGTTATATCCACACTATTGATCATTTATTGCCATTGTTATCTACTTCTACAGTATACCATTTTATGCATGGCTGGTAGTGCCTTATACACACTAGTGCTTCATGTTAGTGTTTATCATTCATATAGCGTCTCAGTGACGTCATACACCAGAATTAGCCCCTATAGCCTTATACCATAGGCATAGGTCAAGTGCTTTCTGGAATTCACAGTGCTTATGCTCATTGTTCCATTTCGGAAATTTTTTGGCACTTTGCCAACCATTAACCCCTACGGGGAGTGAGCACTGATTGCATTCAGTTCACTTTATTCACCATAACTTCTGGTACCAATAATTTTAATTATCCTTAATAAAGCATATTTATACACTACAATCATGTTTGGTCCAGTTCTTTCTCCGTTGTTCTGAATGTTGATTAGGGTGATTCCTCCATCAGACTTTGAGTGATTTTCTAGTGATTTTTACCTGTATGCACAGTGTCTTTGCGTCATACAGTGTTCTTTGTGTTTTGATTATTCTCCCTGCCCTATTGCACCAGTCTGCAATTGTGACTCTTGTGGTCACACTAGGTCGAGCGGGTGCATCTCTCTCTTGTCTCCCATTGCACTGCTCCCCTTGATATCTGGCAGTTGATCATAGCTTGTATCTCATACTCCTCCTGTCCTTGTATGATTACTGGTGATGGAGGATCGGTAGAAGAATCCGGAAATTTGGAGCTGTAGAATATGGGTTTCAGTAGAGAAACGTGAAACACTGAAGGTATTTTCAAGGACGAAGGAAGTTTGAGTCTTTAGGCGACTGGGTTGACTCTCTCCAGGATTGGGTAAGGACTCAAGAATCTCAGAGTCAACTTGAGAGTGGGTGTCTTGAGCCTTATATGCTTTTAAGATAACCACACTCTGTCTCCTGATTTGTACTCAGAGTTCTTGCGACGGTGACGATCCACCTGGGCTTTCTGTCGGAGCGTGGCTTCCTCGAGAGTCCTTTGGATCCTTCTCCATGACTCCCGTAGGAAATTGATCCTAGTGTCCACTGCTGGGACCATGGAAGAAGGAGATGAGATGGGGAGGCATGCTGGGTAGAACCCATAATTAATAAAAAAAAATGGGGATTCCCATGTGGACTCATTCCTCAATGAGTTGTGGGTGAATTCTGCCAAGGGTAGCAGGTCTACCCAGTCATCCTGGGACTCTGAGACGAAGCACCGTAGGTACTTTTCCAAGGTCTGGCTAGTCCTCTCGGTCTGTCCATTGTTCTGGGGTTGGTACCCTGAGGAGAAGTGGAGGTAGATACCCATTCTTTGAGAAAAAGAGCGAAAGAATTTTGAAATAAATTGAGAACCGCTGTCGGAGACTATTGTCAATGGTATGACGTGAATGCGGAAAATCTCCCTGACGAAGACGTCCGCCAAGGTGGCTGAATTGGGCAATCCTTTTAAGGGAATGAAGTGTGATTGCTTCGAGAATCTGTCAACTATGACCAGGTGTTCATTCCCCTGGAGGCAGGAAGTTCAACAATAAAGTCCATCGATAGATGACTCCAGGGGCGATCCGGGAGAGGACATAGAAAACATACTGTTTTGCTGCGAGAGCAAATGGAGCAGGACTTAACAAATTCTTCAATGTCCTTTAACATGGTGGGCCACCAAAAGTTTCGTCTGATAAGGTCTGTGGTTCTTCTGGTACCAGGGTAACCTGCAGATTTGGACGAGTGACCCCATTCTAAGATTTTCTTGTGGAATCGTGGTGCGTATAAAAAACATCAGGAACCTCTAGACCTTCTGGAATGTGTGTTTGGGTAGCAAAGATGTCGTCGAAGGGGGTAGGATGGTCCGTGGTTCACAGCAACTTCAGCAGCCAACGCATGGATGTCTAAAAAAACTTTATTGATCGCTAGCAGCAAACATCAGGCAACCACTCTAACATGTTTCGTCCAGGCTATGGACTTTTTCAAAGAGTGCTGATAGTGTATGGCAGCCAAATAGATATAGGGAGTGGTGAGTGTATGCCACCAATAGAAACAGGGAACGTATTTAAACCTCACCTGTGGTAGATTAATCATTAAAGTGGATAACTATCTCCACAACAATCCCCATAGCAATGGCTGCACAACAAGGTATTTACAACATACACATGAAAAATCTTAAAAACAAAACAGAACATATAATGGATAAATTTAAAAACACAACTACTGATGTTTTAAGTTACCAGCATCATTATTATTATATAAAGCTATATCAATTAATGGAAGTATACAGATGTATAACAAAGGATTTCATATATCTAGTACTTATAAAATCTTTTCAGTACTTATAAAGCATTTTCAGTATCAAGATTCACCTTAAAGGGATATAAACATTTTATCAATTTATTCACATAATTCATATCCATGAATACAGTGGCAACCGCATGACAGACAGTAACTTAATATGTCACCTCCCAGATCACAATGTAATTGGGTGAACACTGTGAACCTACCCCAAAACTTAGCCATTACCCCATCAGGAAGTGTTTCAGTTCCCACTCCTGATTGATGCCGGCCGGAAGGAGTGTGTTCAGAGTGTACACCCAATACATTTCCTGTTTATTTAATACCCCCTCTCTATGGCCTCCTCTAGCGTTACAAGGGATATGTTCAATTGCCATATAGGAAAAGTTAGCTATTCCCCCTTTAGGGCATCTGGAGAAGTGTTTGGGAACTGGATGAGATACATCATTCTTTTTAATAAGCCTGACATGCTCGGCAATGCGGGTCTTGACTGGCCGAATGGTTCGTCCCACATACAATTTTTTGCAACCACATCTCAAAAGATAAATGGTATACAGTAGGATGTATTACAATTCAAAAATTCTTTAATAAAATATTTTTTTCCATTGATGTCAGTTTGGACAAATTTTGTACTATGAACATATTTACACATGGAACAATTTCCACATGCATAAAAACCTTTAGGAATACTACCAATTCTTTTAAGATCAGTTTTAGTTTGAAAGTGACTTGGCGAGAGGTGTGATGCTAGTGTCTTAGCCCTACGGAATTAAAATTTTGGTCCCTTCAAGGTAAACTCAGCAATATCCTTATCAAGGCACAGGGTGTGCCAATGTTTATGCACAATGTCGCATATAAGCTTGGATTGGCGACTATAAGTCGTGATGAATAATGGACTCATATCACTATACTTGCTCTTAGATTGTATGTACCCCTTATGATGTTTGTCTTTTTTCTTTTTATCGAGGATTCCAGGGCGATCCAAAGTCATAGCGTACTCGTATGCTGTCTGGATATCTGTATATTTGTAACCCCTGGCTTGGAATCTCTCAAATAGTGCTTGTGACTGCAAAGAGAAATTCTCGTCATCAGAACATATCCATCTCAACCTTACAAATTGGGCCCTCGGAATACTTTTGATTAAAGATTGTGGATGACAACTTTTGGCTGACAGTAGTGTGTTTCGGGAGTTTGGCTTGCGAAATATGTCAGTTTGGATTAGCATGTCATGGTCTATGTAAAGGAGCAGGTCCAGATAATTGATGCAATTTATATTTTGTTCATAAGTGAATTTGATATTAACATTATTGATATTAAGTGTGTTTATAAATGCTACAAGTGATGATTCATCGCCGTCCCATATAATAATGAGATCGTCGATGAATCTTTTATAGTAAATAATTTGTGAACGATAAGAATTATTACTGTGATATATATATTGTGCTTCCCATAACCCCATGAATAAGTTTGCATATGATGGTGCAAAACTTGTGCCCATTGCAGTGCCTAATAATTGTAAATAAAAACGTGAATCAAATAAGAAATAATTGTGAGTTAATAAAAATTTAATAGATTCTAATAGAAAAGTGCAAAGTGAAGTGGACAGATGTGATAAATTTAAAAAGTGCGTGATAGCTAATAACCCGTGATCGTGATTAATGATGGAATACAGAGAGATCACGTCAAGGGTGACCCATCTGTATTCTTTTTTCCAGACCAGATCCTTTACATCTACCATGAGGTCCGTGGAATCCTTAATGAATGACGGTAATGCCAGTACCAATGGTTTGAGATAAGAGTCCACATACCGCGATAACCCATCTCCCAAAGATCCAATACCTGCCACTATAGGACGACCAGGAGGGTCGACCAGTGACTTATGGATCTTTGGGAGATGGTGGAATACCGGAATCACGGGATGTGCACTTCTCAAAAATTCAATCTCATGTTTGTCTAATGTACAAAGTATCTTTCCAAATTCAATAATTTCATCTAGTTGACTAATAAAGTCCTGTGTTGGATCCTTTTTAAGAAGTTTATACTGATCCGGATTCCCTAGCTGCCGTAATGCCTCCTGTTTGTATTGTAGGGTGGATAAAACCACAAGGGCTCCACCTTTATCAGCATTTCTAAACATGATGTCTTTGTTATGCTTCAAGGTGTCTAGTTCATGAATCTCCGTGTATGTCAGGTTATTGGCATGCATAGATGAGCAGGAGAAACCTTTAGATAAAATTTGAAGGTCTCTTTCTACCAACCTTTCAAATGCCGTAATGAAAGGCCCCCTATTGGCATTGGGGCAGAAGATAGACTTCTTTTTAAATCCTGAGGAGTGGGTGCCAAAGAAAGGTTGGGAGAAAGAATTGATTTCTTCGCCTTGCTGCTCAAGTAATGCGTCCGAAATAAGAGGTAAGATATAGCGATTTTTCAAGGTGATCTTATTAAGCCCTCTGTAATCTATGCAAGGCCGGAGAGATACGCCTTTTTTTTTGATGAAGAAAAATCCTGCACCGGCTGGGGATGAAGAATTCAGAATAAACCCTTTCTTTAAGTTTTCTTGGAGTTACTCCAACATGGCTTTGGTCTCAGGAAGAGAAAGGGGGTAAGATCTAGCTCTGGCCTGGCAAGAGATCGATCGGGCAATCAAAGGGACAGTAAGGGGGAAGTAGCTCGGAACGTACCTTGTCAAAAATGTCTTTGAAGCCTGCGTAGACTTCAGGTAAGGTGCCCTTATCCTCGTTGGGTATTTTTAGACTGCAGACTTGTTGTCAGGGGCTAGTACAAGACTTGGCACAATGGTTACTCCACTGTATGGGTTCCTTGTCGGTCTACTCGAGATTAGGATTGTGTTGTTGAAACCAAGGAAAGCCCAAGATTACCTCCACAGATGGCGTATGGATAACATCCAGAGAGATCTCCTCTTTGTGGCCATCCTTCGTAAGAGAGAGAGTTTTCTGGTCTCCAAAGAAATGAAAGTTGCCTGGAGAGGACGTCCGTCGATGGCTTCCAACCCGACGGGCACAGATTTGCGGATGAGTGGGATTGCGTTCTTCAAGGCGAAATGTTGGTCAATAAAGTTGCCTCCTGACCCGGAGTTTATAAATGCGGATGCTTTGACTTGGAATTCAGGCCCACTGGGGGATATGGGAAGCATGATCTGGGTAAGCAAGATTTCCTGGATAGTATGGGAAGGAGTGATAGTATCCAATGTGATTCCCCTGCACCTCTTTGGGCGCTGGCATTTCCCGGTTTGAGTGGTCAGCGAAGCACTTGATGTTCGGGGTGGCCGCAGTAATGGCAGAGTCTGCAATCCCGCTGATGCTGTCTCTCCGAGAAGGACAATCGATGGCTTCCCAGCTGCATGGATTCCAGATCGTCTGTAACCGGCGGATCTATTTGAGTAAAATGAAAAGCGGGTGATCTGGCCAGCAGGGGCCGGGAGCGAGAGTGCTCCACCTTCCTCTCCTGAAGGCGCTGATCAACGCAGATACACACCGTGATGAGTACCTCTAGGTCGGTAGGTCATTCCTGAGCGGCCAGTTCATCTTTGAGAGACTCCGATAAACCCTGCCAGAAAGCCACAGACAAGGCCTCCTGGTTCCAGCCCGTCTCTGCTGCGATTGTTCAAAACTCTAGGGCGTACCTGGCGTCAGGCCGATGCCCCTGGAAAATGTGGAACAAGGAGGATGCTGCTGTCACCTTACCGCCAGGGGTATCGAAGATTTGCTTAAACTCCCTCGTGAAGCGTGCGAGATCCTGGGTAAGGTCAGGTCTCTGTTCCCAGATGGGGGATGCCCAAGCCAGAGCATCTTCGGTAAGCAGAGCAATGATATACGCCACTTTAGACCTTGCAGAGGGAAAACGGGAAGGAGTTAGCTCAAATTGGATTGCACATTGATTGAGGAAACCTCTACACCCATGGGGGTTGCCCGCATAGCGGTTAGGGATAGGGAGACGTGGCTCAGCCGAAAAGACATAGCTCAAGTTGCGCATGCACAGTTCCGGAAATAATAGCATCATTTTTTTTCCAGAAATGAAACTTTGAAATCGAGCTGCAAAAGATAAGAATGAAGTTCGATGGAACTCTAATTTTGTGTTTTTAAAACATTGCCTTTTTTACTTTTATACAGTCGGTCAGTACTACCAGCTTCATGCTTTTAAAACTTTTCCATACTAATATTTTTGACAACACACTACAGTATGCACTGTAGTACTGTACAGTGTTATCGCTTCAATTACTGCACGTCATAGACTATATTAATATCGTGCAACAAGATGTGTTTTGCTTTTACAGTATTCCAATTACTGGTTAATGGAAAACACTACTTTATGTTACTGGTTTCTTTTATCAATGATGTTGCATTTTGCAGTATACAGTAATTAGACTTTACATGTGTAATTAATTTGAATAAGAAACCCCAAAAATAAATATTAATAACTAAATAAATAAAGCCCTGCATCGTGATTGCTCAATAATGACTTCACTACAAATGTTACTGTAATTGCAAGTCAGAAGAAAAAAATAAAAAATAAAACGCACACTATCTTTGAGCCTTTGTTTCTTGGCTGAGAAATGTCTTTTCCCTTTTCATACGCATGTGCAGGGGTGATATGTCCTGCATTGTGATTTCTCAAGAAGGACTTCACTGCCAATGTTAATTGCAAGTCAGAAAAAAGAAGGGAAAAAAAGGCATATCTTTTTAATTTTTTTTCTTTATTTCTCGACAAGGGCTTAATAAATGGGTGATTTTAAGAAAACATAATGTGATGCTTTTTAAAAATATTTTATCAATTTTTACAGTCATAAAATCATTTCCTCTTTATTTCTTTAGGAGGTGGCATACACTTTTTTTTTTTAAAGAGGGGGAATACTGTTCAAAACCATAACATTTGAGTAGACTTGGTCTGCTTTTCATACTGTTTATAGAAATATCTCACACACAGAAACAAGTTCTAAAGGGAGTTTTAACTTTTATTACATTTTAAAACAGTTCAAATGATTTTCATGCTAATGTCATCACAGCTTTAGCCAAAGACGGCTTAACTTCATTCCACCTTTCCCCACCCCTTCACCCTCCCAAACCGAAGGAAAATGCATTGGACGTGTTCTCCACACCTTCCCCTTCCTGGCCATGGGACGTGTATTAAAAAAAAAAAATACACATTCTCTTTGATTCTTGGCTGAGAAATGTCTTTGCCGTTTGCACATGCATGCCATGGGGTGATAAGTCCTGCATTGTGATTTCTCAAGAATGACTTCACTGCCAATGTTAATTGCAAGTCAGAAAAAAGAAATAAAGGCACACTATCTTTTAGCCTTTGATTCTTGGCTGTTTGTGAATTCTAAAGTATGACTTCACTGTCAATGTTAATTGCAAGTCAGAAAAAAAAAGGCATATCATTTTTTTTCCTCAACAAGGGCTTAATAAATGAGTGATTTTAATAAAACAAAAGATGATGCATTTTTTTCATATTTGATCAATTTTTACTGTCATAAAATCACTTCCTTTTTATTTCTTTAGGAGGTGGCATACACTTTTTTTTTAAGGAGGGGGAATACTATTCAAAACCTTAACATTTGAGTAGGCTTTGTCGGCTTTTCATAATTTTCATGGAAATATCACATACACAGAAACATGTTCTCAAGGGAGTTTAAACTTTTATTACATTTTAAAACAGTTCAAATGATTTTCATTCTACTGTCGTCACAGCTTAACCAAAGATGGCTTAACTTCATTGCGCCTTTCCCCACTCCCTCACCCTCCAAAGGCCAAAGAAAAAGGCATTCTACTGTATAATACTTTATCTCCACACCTCCCCCAGCCATGGGATTTAGCTGCATCACATCACTCGGCATAAATGAGCCTGGATTCTTTTGTCATTAAAAGATGGAGGGATTAGGACAAACTATTGACTGTTATTATGCACACAGTACAATAAACTTGGACTTTTGCCCAATTCCTGTAGTGCTTCATCGCCGGTGAAAGAAAAAAATGGCTGCAGGATTAGGGAATTGAAGGCATTGACTGTGTAACACTATTGACAGGCACACAAAATGAATAAATTATAACTAGCCATACCTGTAAACTATAATTCATTATTAGAAATAATTGGCAATACACAAGTCTAATACAAATAATGCATGTACGTATATAATATATACTGTAGAATGTGGAGAGAGTAAGCACAAGTATAAAATCGTTAACGTTCAATTACAGTAACTTTAATATAGGGCTAACATTGAAACAGGTTATTGTCAGTACCATATTTACCTGTACTATACTTTATGTACCTGTACATACCTTACTACAGTACAGTACAGTACCTTACTACATGCTGGTGGCCTGCCCATTACACACTAAAAGTATGGGCAAAATGCTGCTAATTTATGTCAATATAATTGTTGCATTTTTGTATGGTGACTATGTCGTTCCAGAAACTCAATATTCCTTTTCTTAATTCCTCTTTGTTGGATGGCCATACAACCTTTCTTATATGATCCTTCATCTCATGCCAGACAAATTCTATCAGGTTCAAATATGGTGATCTTGAATGGGAGTGAAAAAAATGGCGAATTAGTTGATCAGATAAAAACTGTTTGAAACAATGAGAAATAGTTACTGTACACTGGAACACTTACTCCGGTGGCGTCTTAACCCAGTTGATCCTGCTGGCAAGAATATTTGTAGTAGAGGATGTATGTTTAGGGTCATTGTCCTGGAAAACCCAGTGACCACCTGATGGGAAATTATGCCTAATGTATTGAGCAATACGGGCCACAATTTGCTCTTGAAAAAATACTTTATCCATGATTCCTGGAACAAGAAAAGAAAAACTATGAAAACGATGAACACTAGGGTACAGAATACACTACAGTTGTACAGTGCATAAGGTAACGTAATGTGACTTTGTGCATTATTTTACCCTCAGAGATGATTATGCATCCTGATCCACGTCTAGAGATCGCACTTCACACATGCATCTTCAGTGGGTGCTTGGGCCGCGACTTCAGAGAAAGCATCCTTTCTTGCAGAATGCAAAAGTGGCAAATCTCTCAAGAGCTACCATTGTCTCATCAGAAAAGATGACATTCTGAAAAGTCTCACCACTTTCAATCCATGCCCGTGCTTGGTCCACTCTTTTTATCTTGTTGGCCTCCCTTATCATAGGATACGCTCTATAATGATAAGGAAGAATTTTACAGGGATGTACAGGCAAACCACACTTTTAACTAAAGTACAATACTGTTCAACACTTTAGCTGTACTGTCCTAACTACTGCACAGTAATTACAGTACAGTATCAACCCTGTTGTGTCAATCTGCATACTATTGCAATATACTGTACATTCTTACAGTAAGACACTTACTTTACACATCCATATTTCCATCCCAATTGGCATCACATGAACCTGATGCTGGTCTCAGATGCTGTGATATTGTGACTCTTCTTTAGAATAGTCTTGACTGTTTCTGCACAGCGCTTATCATTAGCCTCGCTGATTTCATCCACCAGGCGCTTTGCTGTCCTTCAGTTTAAAGGAAACGAGAACAATTTTTTAGGCCCAAAAATAACTAAACAAAAATATGCATTTTAATATGCAAGACTCTTTTAGAGTCATAAAATCAACAGGAGAAAAAAAAAACCTTTAATATTTTCGTCTAAAAGTAGTACAGTAATTTTTAGGCTCGAATCTAATTGCAAAGAAAACAAATAAACAAAAAAATGCATTTGAAAATGCAACAAGCTTATGCAAGTACTGTAATACAGTAATTACAGAATGAAAACAAAAATGCTTACTCTGTTGTGACTGGGGTACTCCACTTTACACCTTTTGCCTTAACATGGGCATAATAGCTGACAGTGCTTTTTGCTAAACCGAGGCCAGAAGAAAATAACCAGCGTTGGATCTGTAAAATTCTATGTCCTTTCTTTTACATATCCTGTATTCTTATGCTGAGATCCTTTGAAAACCTTTTCCTCTGCATCACTGCTTTAGAAAATAAATAAAGCACAGAGGAATGTATATTCAATGTGTATTCAATGTATATTCTATGTGCATTGAATCAACACAAGAGATGGTGTATATATAATGTAATGGACCTTGCTCGACAGGTTTAGTATACAGTACGCCCACTTTTAACACCTCCAGCTCGTGTCCCTGCCCGCCAATAAATTCAAATAGGGACACAGTGCTTAAAAGGTGACACAAATTGCATAGCCTCCCACATGCTGATCTCTATCTGAATGAACTCTTGTACAGATACTGTATTGTGCATTTTTCCATGTGATCCATGGATCAACCCTGATTCTATGGACGCAAGAACTTGCTTTCTTCTGATGTGCCGACCACGAGAAAGCGAAAGTCGGAAGCTGTTTCCAAGTCAAAGCCAAAAGTGCCTAAAGAAAAGGTTCCGATGGCTCCCAAGGCAAAGAAGCCTGGCCATTTGTACAGTACGGGAAGAAGAAAATGGCCAAAATCGACCATGATCAAGTTCATTGGCCGGGCCCCAGAAGTGCTCCGGCAGTCACCGAAGCCGAATTTGACATCCCTGACATTTCACTGCCAGCAAAGCCGATGATCATCCCAAAGTCCCCTTCTCAACTCCGTCAGCACTCATCCACGAAGTCCCCTGCTCACCTCCTCCAGCACCCACCAAAGCCAAATTCGATGTCCCGGACTTTTCACTGCCATAAACCAGCCCTGCCGATGTTCATCCCAAAGTCCACTACTCACCTCTGCCAGCACCCAGCCACGCTGATGTTCATCCCGAAGTCTCCTGCTCACCTCCTCCAGCACCCAGCCATGCTGATGTCCTGTAAGGGCGCTGCATTCTGTACCCCCTGTGGTGCCTCTCTCCTCCCTTATTCCACACGCGCCCGCCCCTCCCGTCACGGAGGTGCATGAGCTCCGCGCCCGGATTGCCACCCCTCCTGACCATTAGTGGCTCACGCATCATCTGCAGGACGCGTGTGCTGCCGGGGCAGACCTCCGCGCACATCGGCGCCACTGAGCAGCTGCTCTAGCACTATCCCACACCGCCGGCACGTGTGCGCACGAGCATCTACTTCTACTCTTACTAATCTCCTGGAAGCCTCAGCACCTGTCCTGCACCCAGCCTCAGCCTACCGGCATTCCACTTACCTCTGACCTCACCATTGGAAGATTCTCATTGGCTCTCACTAGTATTTAGTTCAATTAGCCCTAGGCTGATTGCTGAGCATAGTGAAACTTTAGTCATGCTTGCTACAAGCTACCTCGCAGTATGTTCTTGTTTCCTTGTACCCAGACCCCAGATTTGTACCCGGACTCCTGACCTCTTGCACCCTTGGACCTTGGTTCACCTATTGGACTTCTACTCTCTCCTATCCTCGACCCTGGCTTCGGACTCTGACTACTCTCAACTTCTCCAATCCTGATTACAGCAAATACCCCTACGATCCTACACTCTCCTACCCTGACTGTAAGGAATCGGGGAACACGTCCCTTGCGGCGTGTTCCCTCATTCCTCCTGAAAGTACCGCCGCTGCCGCTGCCTCCGCTCCCCTCTCCGCCCGTGTGCGCACCCCCACTCCAGTTACAGAGCACCCGTGTACCCGCTCCACTTCTGCTGCTGCCACGGAGCTTGACTCTGCCTCCTCTGATGCATCGCACCTCCCTAGCGCACGACGTGCATGCGTGACGTCATGCAACGATAACCAGCTGCGTGTCAAGCACTAGTTCCCTGTTGTCTCCTGTGAACCTATCCCAGTCTTCTCTGGGGCCGAGCCTCTGCTCCACCCCCACTGCTATTGGTTTCCTGTTCCTTTATTTATCCTGTTCCTGCACTCAGTCAGTGCTAAGCATAACCTCTCATAGCCTAGTGCTGTCCAGTGTCTTGTGCGTTGCTCTCTCGTTTGTCTTGCAGTTATCATTTTGTTATCGACCCGGCCTGTTTGTGAACCCTCTCTGGATCTCGAGCTCTGCATACCCTTGACTACGTGTGCCTCTCTAACCCCTGAACTTGGCTCCATGGATACCGACTATGCAGCTCTCTCTAAACCCAGATCTCGGTTTACGGACTTCCACAATTCTACATTCTCATATCCAGGACCTGGCAAGTGTATGTACCAACTAACCATCTATCTCCAGCCCAGACCCGGCAATGTTACAAACCACCCTACAGGCACGCCTCTACTGCTGTGGGTGTGTGGTGTACTCCCTTCCCACCTCAGTACCGGGGTTTTGTCTGGTTTGTGGGCAGCATGAGTGTTACAGTATGCTGAGCCCAACAAACCCAGACCGCCCTGAGGTGGGCCGTCTTCTATTCTGAACATCTCCAATACTTGGATAATCAGGTTGGTGTTCTAGCTCAAAAGATTGCTACAGTCTCTCTTCACCAATCTACTGTAGGATTATCAGGCCTGCTACTTTGTCTCCTGTCATCTTAGAGGGTACAGCACCACTAGAACCCCGACTCCCTAAACCAAACCGGTATGGGGGTGACCCCCATGGCTGCAGGTTTTTTTTTAACCAATGGGACATATAGTTTGAGTTAACTCACTCCCGGTTCACCTCCGACAGAGCTAAGGTAGCATATATCATTGCATTACTAATGTCACCAGACTCCCTGGCGTGGGCATCCCCCAACTGGGAATTAAGGCCTGAGCTTGCTCAGAATTTTGCAAGTTTCAAGAAAGAATTCCAGAATTCCAACAAGTTTTTGATACGCCCAGTCATAAAATTACTGCTGCTTCTTCTTCTTTATTCCATATTTCGCATGGTCACAGGTCAGTGGCAAAATACGCTCTGGAGTTCCGGACTATCGCCGCGGAGATAGGTTGGAACAACGAGGCCTTGTCTGCCGCCTTCTGGCAGGGGCTCTCTGAGTCTTTAAAGAATGAGCTAGCCACCCAGGAAATACCCTCAGCGCTTGAGTATCTTATTGCACTACTGATTGAGCGGCCGTTATTCGAACATTTAACGTGTGTGTAGATCGGAATACCCATGTGATGGCGCGCAATTTATTTGAATCGTGCCGACTTAAACACGTGACTTGTTTATCGTTTTGTCTGGGTCAGAAAAGGGCATTTTAGCGTTGTGCAATACAGTTGAGAAACTCAACTGGGCAATCGCGAATTTTTGTCATAAAAATCCAATAGCAATTCAATGTCTGTATTATACACAGAGCAGCGTGTGTACTGTACTGTACTGTATCTGTATTATACACAGAGCAGCGTGTGTACTGTATCTGTATTATACACAGAGCAGTGTGAAACGCATAGGCGTGTTACAGTATCACATTTCTGCACATTAAACATTATGATGACCTTTTGAAAATATTCCTTTGAACTGATAATTCATCATACAGCGCTCTCGCCCCCGCACCCACACAAGGCTCAAGGATTTCAACTTCTTATCTACACCTCTCCCACACCATTCATTTGTATTGAATGGCTTTCTGGCTTGAATCTTCCCTAGCGTGGCCTTAAATTCCTGCGCATGCGTATATAACTTCCCAGTAGAAGTTCAAGTCTGAAAAACTTTTGTTAATTTTTTTTCTTTTCTCGACATGTGCCTGCATAACAATTCTTGATATTCTCAGAATCAAGTTTTACAAATATATATTTTTTGGGGTTATCGACATGCGCTTGCATAGCAATTATGGATATTATGAGAATCAAGCAGTACTGTTGCTTTTTAATTCCACACTGGTCATGTACGTTCTTTCTGAGGTGGGTGGCATACTGTAGTACTGTGATTTTTATTTGGAGGTGTGGGGATCAAAACATTATGATAACCTGTTGAGAATATGTCTTTGAACTACAGGTAATCCTTCATACAGCTCCCCCCTCCTCCCCCCCCACACACACAAGGCTCAAGGATTTCAACTTATTAACTTCAACCTCTTGCAAACCATTCATTTTCAAATGGTTGGCTTTGTGGCTTTAATCTTCCCGAGCCTTCTCTCACAGTTCTACGCCTGCGTGTAATTCTCTTTGGGACCTGGGACCTTGTTGATTATTAATGCACATCCGTGTATATCTTCCCATTCACTTACAGTAGAAGTTAGTTCAAGTTTTAAAAATATATATAACATTTTTTTTTGGTTATCGACATGGGCTTGCATAGCAATTATGGATATTATGAGATTCAAGTTTTACAAATATATATTTTTTCGGTTATTGACATGGGCTTGCATAACAATTATGGATATTATGAGATTCAAGTTTTGCAAATATATATTTTTTGGGGTTATCGACATGGGCATAACAATTATGGATATTATGAGAATCACTCAGTACTGTTGCTTTTTAATGCGGCACTAGACTTGCTTTATGATGTGGGTGGCATAGTACTGTGATTTTTATTTGGGGGTGTGGGGATCAAAACATTATTCTGACCTGTTGAAAATATGTCTTTGAACTACAGGTAATCCTTCATCCTCCCCTCCCCCTCCCCCCGTACACACACAAGTCTCAAGGATTTCAACTTCTTATCGACACCTCTTGCAAACCATTCATTTTCAAATGTTTGGCTTTGTGGCTTTAATCTTCCCGAGCCAGCTCTCACAGTTCTGCCCATCATGCGCAAGTGCGATAAGCTAAGCCCTTCTAAACTTGCCTTTTCTTAAACACAACACACCTCCCCCCACTAGTAATAAGATTAACATGTTGTGTGAGATAAAGGCTCAGCTAAGCCCTTCTAAAACTGCTATTGTACTGTAACAAAACAAGTCAACTTGAAGTTCAAAGCTTATCAACAACAAAACACCCCCCCCCCCCCTCCAACAGAGCCATTCACGTAAATGTACTGTAGCGTGATTATCATGAGCTGGGCAGAAGACATGTTTGATAATCCTTAAGGCAGGAAAATAGTATTTTTCTATAGAATTTTATTGGTTAATGAATACTGACCTGTGCCTTATTATCAGAAATAATTGATTAAACAATAAAAATATAATAATTTTTATTAAACATATTTATTGTTTTTATATATTTTTTTCCCCAAACTAATGTGAAGTGCAATGCTTTGTTGAACTGTTCATAAGAATTTCAGGTCTGCAATAGGGGGTCGGTCAAAAAATACATTTCATTTTTAATGCTTAATACAGTACAAAAATACAGTAGCTCTTGTTACATAGTAGATGAGGTTGAAAAAAGACTTCCGTCCATCAAGTTCAACCTATGCTAAATTTAGACAACAGATACTTTATCCTATATCTATACTTACTTATTGATCCAGAAGAAGGCAAACAAAAAACCCCATTAAGGGGAAAAATGAATTCCTTCCTGACTCCAAGAATTGGCAATCGGGTTAATCCCTGGATAAACAACCTTCCCATGTATACTTATTTGGTATATCCCTGTATACCTTTCCCATCTAAAAAGATGTCCAACCTTTTTTTGAACAAATCTATTGTATCTGCCATCACAGTCTCCATGGGTAATGAATTCCACATTTTAACTGCCCTTACTGTAAAGAACCCTTTCCTTTGTTGCTGGTGAAATTTCCTTTCCTCCAACCTTAAGGGATGGCCCCGAGTCCTTTGTACTGCCCGTGGGATGAATAGTTCTTTTGAAAGCTCCTTGTATTGTCCCTGAATATATTTGTATATAGTTATCATATCCCCTCTTAGACGCCTCTTTTCTAATGTAAATAAATCTAATTTAGCTAGCCTCTCCTCATAAGTTAGAATGTCCATCCCCTTTATTAATTTGGTGGCTCTTCTCTGCACTCTCTCTAGTTCCATAATGTCTTTTCTTAGGATTGGTGCCCAAAATTGTACTCCATATTCAAGGTGTGGTCTTACTAATGCTTTGTAAAGGGGCATAATTATGTTTACTTCCCTTACATCCATTGCCCGTTTGATGCAAGATAAGATCTTGTTTGCCTTTGCAGCTACTGCATGACATTGGGCACTATTGCTAAGCCTGCTGTCTACAAGCACTCCTAAATCCTTCTCCATCAAGGATTCCCCCAAAATATCTCCATTTAATTTGTAAGTCGCCTTTTTATTCTTGTATCCCAAATGCATAACCTTACATTTATCTGTATTAAACCTCATCTGCCATTTACCTGCGCACGTTTCCAGTCTCTCCAAGTCCTTCTGAAGAGAAATTACATCCTGCTCTGATTCTATTACCTTACACAATTTAGTATCATCAGCAAAGATGGAGACTTTGCTCTCAATCCCAACCTCAAGGTCATTAATAAACAAGTTAAAAAGCAGGGGTCCCAGTACCGATCCCTGAGGTACTCCACTCACGACTTTAGCCCAACCTGAAAAAGTTCCATTTATGACAACCCTTTGTTGTCTGTCCTTTAACAAGTTTTCAATCCAGGTGCATATATTATTACTGAGTCCAATTTTCTTTATTTTGTACACCAACCTCTTGTGTGAAACCGTATCAAAAGCCTTTGCAAAATCTAAGTAGACCACATCAACTGCATTACCCTGGTCTAAATTCCTACTTACCTCCTCAAAGAAACAAATAAGGTTAGTTTGGCAAGATCTATCCTTCATAAATCCATGCTGACTATTACTAATAATTTTGTTTTACATTAGATATTCCTGAATATTATCCCGTATTAAACCTTCAAGTAGTTTCCCTACTATTGAAGTCAGGCTTACAGGTCTGTAATTTCCTGGTTGTGATCTAGCTCCCTTTTTAAATATAGGCACCACATCTGCTTTACGCCAATCTTGTGGTACTGAGCCTGTGGAAATGGAGTCCTTGAATATTAAATATAATGGCTTGTCTTTCTCTTCATTATGGCATTGCGATTTGGGGGGAGATCGGGGAGAGAGGGGGCAGCAGCTCTGAAAATACAGTATTTCAAAAGATTTTTATAAAAACACATTTTTTTTGTTGCACAAACGAATTTCTATACAGTAATTACTGAGAGAGGGTGGGAGAGGGGGGTTTGTGTAAGATACAGGCTGGTTTGTACATGAACACGGTACTATAATCTTACACATCCCTCCCCCTTCCTTTTTTCACTGCTACAGTTCTGAAAATGAAAAGAAACAATTAATGCAGACATGGTTAATTTTATGGCCATACTTACCTGTATCATACTTACCTGTGCCTTATTACTTTCCCGAGGCCTGGCCATTACGTTGTATAACAATAGGCAACACAGTCGCAATCTGATCGATATATTTATTACATCTGGCTACGATGAGTACATTGTTCCAGAAATGCAGTATCCCTTTCTCCAATTCATCCTTTTTTGATGGTTTCCACACTTTTCTGATGTAATCCTTCAACTCATGCCATACCATTTTGATGGGTTTAAAATCTGGTGATCTGGAATACAGTAGGAGGGGAGAAAAAAGGTGAATTACTTACTGTAAGGAGATATAAACTGTGTAAAACAATGAGAAATGGTTACCCAACTTACTCCGCTGGCGGGTTAACCCAATTGATACCGCTGGCAAGAATGTGAGCTGTTGACGCAGTGTGTTCCGGATCATTGTCCTGGAAGAACCGGTGACCAGATGGGAAATCATTCCTAATGTATTCGACAACATGCGTAATTATGTGATCTTGGAAGAACGCTTTATTCATGATTCCTGGAAACAAGAAAAGAAAAATGTACAGTAACTAGGGTACAAAATACTGTACAGTACAGCTGTCCAGTGCATAAGGCAAGGCCACAGGCACAGCATATGTATTTGTGCATTATTTTACCCTCAAAGATAATGATGCATCCTGGGCCTTGTCTAGAGATGGCACCCCACACATGCATCTTCACTGGGTGCTTGGGACGCGGCTTCAGAGATAGGCGTCCTTTTTTGTAGAATGCAAAACGGGCAAATCTCTCAAGCGCTACAGTTGTCTCGTCAGTAAAGATGACATCCTGGAAAGTCTCGCCACTTTCGATCCATGCCCATGCCTGGTCTACTCTTTATATTTTGTTGGCTTCCCTTATCATAGGATATGCTCTGTAATGACAAGGAATAATGTTAGAGGTACTAAATACTGGAGATACAGTATGATGGTTCCCAGCACTCAAAAAATGAAAAAATATGTCAAAGACATCTACTGTAGAGAAAACGAACAGTAATGTATTGAAACAATACAGTATACAGTATGTATTACATACAGTACAGTTGTCCAACCCTATTGTACAGTAGGCTAGGAGGGAGCCTACCATGAAAATAGAGGGCTAAACAAGAAATCACAAGTCTGGAGAGGGAGGGAGGTGGGGGAAAAACGTGGGGAATAACAACCTGTCAGGAATCGCCGTTCTCCGTGCTCCCCACACAGAGCACTCTCTCCCCTCAGGAAGTCCCTGGACACACAAAACAACCCTGCCTTACTGGCCTCTGTGGCTCCCCGCCCCTGCCGCCGTCACAGGATCACTCCCCTCGGCGATTCCTCTGCTCAGCGCCGGGCGCGCCCACGCCCTCCCACACGCACACCTGCACCATCCACTGGCTCGGTCCACGCGCGTACACGTGTTACGGAGCACGCTCATTCTGCACACTCTTCTTGCCGTCCCCCGGACCTCAGGCTCCACCCCTGCACACCGCACGGCATACTCAGGTTACCAACAAGACTCACCTGGCCTGTTATGCCTGCACCAATCTGCAGTGTCTCCCTGTAGCTCTTCCTGTCCCGCCTCTGTTCCTAATTGGACCTTGCTGCTTTATCTAGCTCCTCTCTGCTCTCAGTCTTTGCTCGACATAGTCTCTGTAGTCTCTGTAAGTACTTTTGGATCTCTCAGTGTTTTCACAGGTTCTGACGCGGCTTG
This sequence comes from Ascaphus truei, assembly GCF_040206685.1. Classification (NCBI taxonomy): domain Eukaryota; kingdom Metazoa; phylum Chordata; class Amphibia; order Anura; family Ascaphidae; genus Ascaphus; species Ascaphus truei. Next base: position 316,305,962 of record NC_134484.1, read on the forward strand.
TACGACTACCCGCTCTGGCTCTCGATCTCGGCACTCCTTGGACAATGCTCACTCTGGTAACCCCTTGAACACGGCTTGGACTACGACCTATCTCCGCTCTCCACTCCCTGACCTCGGCAAGGCACTCTTCACTCTATTTCTATAACCGGTACCGGCAAGTATTGTCTACCTTACTACACCTGGCCTGGCAACACTTTATATCACACTCCGGACACGCTCCCTTTGCTGCGGGTGCGTGTATTACCACTTCCCCCTTCAGCTCAGGGGGCGGGTCTGGTCTGCGGGCAGCACTGGCGTAACACAACCATAGTGGAAAAAGAAAAAGCAGCAGACAAAAAGAGAAAAACATGGGTGACGTACAGTATACAGTACAGTACTTAACACGCCCATATTTCCATCCCAATTTCCTTTCTCATCTGCCTGATGCTGGTCTCAGATGCTTTATTTTGTGAGTTGCCTCTAGTGCATTCTTTACCCTTGTGGCACACGTCTCATCATTCTGTTCACTTATTTGGTCCACCAGAAGTGTTGTCGCCCAACAGTGTAAAGAAAAACAGAACAATTTGTTACAGTAGGCAAATTAAGCATCCCAATAGCGCACTGATTTCCTATTGTCTGATTATAGCGCTACTGTACAGTATATGAATATATTAAATAAGTTGCCCCTCACTCAAATAAAGCATCCCAATAGACTGCACTGTCACACACTCAGTCACTTCTATTGTACCACCCAATCACTGGCATAAAAGCTGGTGACATACTGTACTGTTGATGCTTTGTGGGTGTGTGTGTACAGTTAATGCAGGATTATTAGTTACCACAGTTAAACACAGGCATACAGAACAGTACAAGACATTGTTAGAGTTATGGAGGACAATAAGTACTACTGTAGTAGTACTGTACTTACTCAGAAGTGATGGTCGGATTTCTTTTGACGATTCTGGCCTTCCCATGCGCATGATAACAAACAGTGCTTTTTGCTAAAACGAAGCCCGAAGCAAGTAACCAGCATTGGATCTGTAAAATGCGGTGTCCATTCTGGTACATATCCTTTATTCTCAAGCTGAGATCTTTTGAAATCCTTTTGTTTGGCATCGCTGCTGTTAGAAAAAAAATGCGAGCACACACAGAGCAATTCAATGTGAATTCGATGTGTATTGAATGTGCATTGAATACACAAAATGGATGGTGTATTTATACTTAAATTTAATGTGCCTCAACGTCACTCGACAGGTTTAGTGCTGTCCACCAACCATCCTCGATGCTGATCTCCTGGCAACCCCCTGGTCACCTCCTCCACCAACCACCTACGCAGATGTCTACAGCACGGAGCAAAAGGTTGATCTTCTTTTGGAGACCATGTTGAGTATGGATATGCGCATGGAGAAAATGGAAAGTAACATAGAGAAGATGGAAAGGAACATGGCGAAGGTGGAAAGGAACATGGAGAAGATGGAAAGGAAGATTGTGGGGGTGTATTCTTTCCTGCAAGTTCCTGTCCCTGTCCCTGTACAGTAGAGGCAACGTTTATTCTAACATTTGCCGTAAACTAGCCGGGTTACATTCTGGGTATGTGCTGGGTATGTGCTGGGTATGTTCTGGGCTAGTTTGAGGCACGTTTAAGGCATTTCTGCATTGACTAACGACCCATAGGATTAACACAGCAGGGATCCCTGGCAGTCCAATTCAGTTTGAATGGGACTGCCAGGGACCCCCGCTGTTAATCTGATAGGCCATTAATCAATGCAGAAATGCTGGGGCTAGTTTAAGGAAAGTTTAAGGCATGTATTCAGAATGTACCTGGGTGTTTCCTGTTTTTTTTGGGGAATTGCCACTGGTTTTTGTTCGAATAAGAGTTGCCTCTACTGTATGTCCGACACAAGAGCAGGAGGGTGGGCTGCATGATGTGACCTTCATGCTTGCCTCACAAAGCCCCCCACGCTCACCCCATCCATCAGCAGATTGTCTGTATGCCTTTGAGGATGAGATGACAACCCCGGTACGGCCACGACAGGAGGGATTACAAATTAATAGGGTAATTATTGTGCGTACATCAAATAAAAATCAGAAATACATGCATTTCTGATTTTTATTTGATGTACGCACAATAATTACCCTATTAATTTGTTATTATAATATACTTTTAATGCACTATGAGCATTGTGCGCTGTGTCTTTTGTGTATTTGTCTGACTCTCTAGGGGGTGTCGTGAGCCATCCCCGGTATCACAGCTGCAGACGCTCCACTTTGTTGAAATATCCAATAGGTCACGTAATTATATATTTCACTGTATAATCACTTCACGTTTGTGAATTGTTTAAATAGTTGCGCACTGTTTCCTCACTTTGTCACAAATCCTCCCAGACCGCCTACCCTCGCCCTCTGCCAGAAGTACACCAGCACCCAGGATTGTAACGCTGCCAGACATCATCTTGACCGACCTGACCCAGCACGCCCTGGAGAAATACAAGACTGGATGTGCTGGTGTAGCCCTTAAATTTGCCCTTTCAATATTTAAACACCACATCAGGTTTGAGATGTACAGCCGTTGGACCCACAGTGTAAATTATGAAGGAAATAAAAGAAAGAAGGCTCTGCCAGCAAATTTAAGAAAGACCATTTTGAATGAAGTGGAGCGTTATTTCCATGTTACCCCTACAGTTATGAGAGCTGTGAGAGACACTATAAATGGCCTGTTGAGGCATACAAGGGCTCGTGCTTGGAGTGGCACCCCTCTTGCTAACAACTTTTCCCAAAATCTACAAAAGTGCAAAAATTTACAAAAAAAATAAATGTTTACATTAATTTTTTGTTTAATGCTTTTAATCATTTTCTGTTTTATTTTTCTTGTTTTGAAATATTGTTATTGTTTAATCATTTATTTCTGTTAATCAGGCACAGGTAAGTATAAATTCGTTTTTGCAACAAAAAAAATGTGTTTTTAAAAAAATCTTTTGAAATACTGTATTGTTATTGTTTAATCATTTATTTCAGTTAATCAGGCACAGGTAAGTACGATACAGGTACTTTATAGCACTGTAAGTACTGTATGGCACTCAAACTAACCATGTCTGCATTAATTGTTTCTTTTCATTTTCAGAACTGCAGCAGTGAAAAAAGGAAGGGGGGGATGTGTAAGATTATAGTATTATGTTCATGTACAAACCAGCCTGTATCTTACACAAACCCCCCTCTCCCACCCTCTCTCAGTACTGTAGTTACGGTATAGAAATTCGTTTGTGCAAAAAAAAATGTGTTTGTAAAAAAATCTTTTGAAATAATGTATTTCCAGAGCTGCAGCCCCCTCTCTCCCCGATCTCCCCCCCATCTCGCAATGCCATAACGAAGAGAAAGACAAGAGCTACTGTATTTTTGTACTGTATTATGCATTAAAAAAATAAAATGTGGAGGCGCATGCGCGATGGTGAGGGGAATAGCTGCCTAAGACAGAAGCTCTTACCCCCGCCAAAGCAATAACACATTTACAGCCGAAAAAACATGAGTTTTTCACTCAAAGTTCCCCCACGCTAACCAGGGAACACACAGAGATGGCCCCGCCATCATCAAAAAAGAAAAATACGGGAGATCTGCGGAGGTATCTGAACGCGGGCTCGGGATCAGAACATGAGGAAGATATGGATGAGGCACCGGAGCAACAACCTGTACGGCGCTGCTAATTTGACCGCCTATACAATGGAATGAAAGCGCTCTTTCGGGCAGAGATTCAGGAGCTCCGGAAAGAGGTGCAGGGCCTCGGCGAAACAACAGGGGCCCTGGAGGATAAAATGGCGTCTGTCTCTGCAACCGTTAAAAAAGCAGAGAAGCGGTCCTCACATCTCCAAACACAGATCACAGAACTGGCTGAACGCCAAGAAGACTCCGGGAATCGGGACCGTCGCAGCAATGTTCGCATACGCGGTATCCCCGAGGAAATAACCGAGGTGGAAGACTTTATCACCTGCTGGATGGCGACCCTACTCCCCGATACCCCTGCGGCGGAGCTCATGATGGACAGGTGCCATAGGGCCCTGAGGAGCAAACCGCTGGCAAATGCTCAACCGCGGGATGTTATTGCTCGCCTGCATTACTTTCGCACCCGTCAAGCAATTTTTCTGAAGGCGCGAGGGGAAGAGGCCTGCCGGTTTGAGAGAATCGCCCTACAATTATTTCAGGACTTGTCTCCCTTGACTCTTGCCCGGCGCCTGAAGCTCCAACCGATCACAAGAATCCTCAGGGACAGAGCCATACGCTACAGATGGACCTTCCCGTTTGGCTTACTAGTCATTAAAAACGAGAAGGCCATCTTGATGAAACACCTGGAGGAAGGGGATGACTTCCTGCGAAGATTGGGGGTGAAAGAAAGTGAGGCACCGGGGCCCCGGAGTGACGCAGAACCGGACAATGAATGGCGTCAAGCCGGCACCCCCAAGAAGTCCCGCACAACAAACGAAATGGAGAAAGAATGAATAAATAACGAAAGAGGGGAATAAAGTTTCATCCCAGAGTTCGGTTGCCTAAAGTTGTGGCATAAGTTTTAAGTTCGTGGGCCCAGATAATCTCTAAAAGACTGCTCGAGGAGGGTAGGCGGACCCCTATAGTGCCGCTACACCACCTATCTGCTGTGGAATAAGACTATCACACCCCAGGGTTCTCGACCAAACCACAAAACCAAACGACTTACCGGAAACCTTGGCGATGCTAGGCAGATCGCAACCCAGAAGGGGCCCGTGACACGCATCTCAGGAAGATGGAGGCGCCTCGACTTTTGGCGGGCTGAAAATCCCATCGCCGGATGAAGAAGGGCCCAGCGTGGGAAGACGTCCGCCTCCGAGGACATCCGGCAGCCGAGTGACAGGAACCGGACAGACGTCACCGGATATGGCCGTGCGGCCATCTTGGACGGGGCACGTTACAGCAGGGACCGGAAGTGCATCACCAGAGGGCACCGGAAGAAAGCTAAGACCGGAGGTCTGGAGGGGAGCTCCCTCTCGGCGCAAAAGACAACGCGGGCTAACGCCTAGCACCACAACACACGTAGAGGGCTAACACCAGGGGACACAGGAGGGGAAGGGAACGTGGAACCCGGAAGGGAGATAGACCCCGATGGTACCCCACATAGGCATCATTTAGCGGGTCCACTACAGCAGGCTGAGAGATCAAATATAGCACCCTGTCCGGTCCCGAAGTAGGAGGGGTAGACCCACGTAAATGAGGGTAATAGAGGAAGCGATACGGAGGCTAAGTAGCCGAAAGCTCCATAGCAGAGACAGTTGGGGACACTGAAGGCCCTGGGGGGACCCCTGGGGGATCACGCGCTCCTATAACGCGCTATACAATTAAGGGGGAGGTGGGGGGCCAAGTGCTGCCCACGCAGAGGGGGTAAACGGTAATAACATGCAGCACAGGGAGGAGGAGGTATGGGTTTTAGCCTATACTCAAAAGAGACATCTGGATTTGTTGTTCCCATGAACTATGAGACGTTCCGCGGTCAAAATGGCTGTAAATGTTCATTAAAAGTTGTTGATTAGGGCGGGGGAGGGGGTAGCTGCCCACTCACCGTCGTCATGAGGCTCCTCATGGGTACTTGGGGGACAGCCCCCAAGGGATCCATGCAAGACCCCGCTGGACCGGCATAAACGGGCCAGGCACACCTCGACATACTCAAAGGTGAGCTCACCCGGGCCGGAACCCCAGATGGGGCAGTTCAGGTGTCCCGAGGGATTCAGTCCCTAAGGTTCACCGAAAGTTACAATTGTTTTTATGTTGTTTCCCCTATGTTCCCGTTGTGTGTACCCATTTGTTTCCCCCATGCACAGATAAGAAGAGTACACGGCACACCACAGTCCCAGGAACCTGAGAGAACCCTAGCTCGCAAGCACGGCTTCATCGCAGGACTCCACCCCGACAACACTAATGGGTAGAGATTTTACCATAATATCACACAACGTGAAAGGATTTAATAGCCCCCTGAAAAGACGGTTAGCTATGACTGATTATAGAAGACAGGACCCCGACATAATCTTACTTCAGGAGACCCATTTCTCTAGGTCTAATTCCTTGACGGTAGATACAGAACGTGGGTCTCAGCGACGGCTAACAAGAAGAAGAGAGGGGTAGCAATCTTACTACATAACCGCCTTGCGTTTGACATTACGCTCACGAAAAGAGATAAGAATGGGCGATTTATAATACTGGTGGGTGTTGTCAGAGGGCAACCTATTACAGTAGCTAATATTTACGCACCCAATGAGGGGGCAGACACCTTTTTCACTAGATTCTTCGCGACCCTTCATAAAGTCGCACAAGGCGGCATAGTGCTAGGAGGAGATTTTAACCTCACGCTGGACCCCAAGGCCGACAAATGCACACCTAGCGGGACAAAACACAGAGCAGCGTGGACCCAGGGCCTCAAGGCAAATAGATTAGTGGACATTTGGCGCGAGCAGCACCCGGGAGACAAAGAATATACATTTTACTCACACCCACACGACAGATACAGCAGGATAGACTACCTCTTTGTATCCAATAGAATGGTTTCGCAGATCTCCCACATGGGTATCCATGATATTTCATGGTCGGATCACGCACCTGTAGAGCTGCAGTGCACAGACTTCAGACTAGACAGACCAGGAGCGACGTGGAAACGCAATGAGTTATTACTGAAAATCCCCGAAATTGAAACAGCGGTAGGGGATAAAATCAGGGTCTACTTTGATGAGAATGTCGGTAGCGTGGCATCTCAATCCACTCTATAGGAGGCCCATAAGGCGACTCTACGAGGAGAGCTCATAGGGATAGCGAGTAGGTGGAAAAAAGAAAGGGAACATAAGATTAAGATTCTCCAATCGGAACTGACAGCCCTATCCGCCCTCCACAAAACTAACAAACAAGCGCAGACCCTTCAGGCCTGGCGTGACACTAAAACGAAACTAAATTTACTGATGTCCTCCCGAGCTGAGAAAGAGTTGACCTGGTCCAGGCGGCAATTCTACGAAAAAGCGAACAAGCCAGATACCCCGCTTGCCAATAAACTAAAAAACAGTAACCGTAATTTTCACATCCAGGCAATTCGAACCAAAAAAGGTGACCTCACTTCTGATCCCAAACAAATTGTAGACGAATTCAAAAAATACTATGAGACCCTCTACGATGGGGCTAAGGTCTCCCATTGCGAGAACACTCATAGGCAGCTGAAGACATTTCTAAAAGAGGCAAAATTACCCAGACTGGGCAGGTTGGAAAGGGAGGCATTACAGGAAGATTTCTCAGGTGAGGAGATATCAGAGGTAATAAAAGCACTGAAGCCATCCAAAGCTCCAGGCCCGGATGGTTTCTCTAATCTCTACTACAAAAAATTCAGAAAAATTCTAGTACCTCACCTGGTTCGACTATTTAACTCATTCTTAGAAGGTGCCCCTATACCCAGCCAGATGCTCCAAGCGTCTATATCAGTGATCCCCAAACCTGGGAAGGACCCAGCTGACTGTAAAAGCTACCGTCCGATATCCCTTATCAACTCGGACACCAATTTTTTTTCCAAACTATTGGCTAACCGTCTGAATACAGTTATGCCTAAGCTGGTCCACCCCGATCAAGTAGGGTTTATATGCGGGAGGCAAGCAGCAGACAATACTATACGGATCATAGACCTAATTGATTTGGCACATAGAAAACATATCCCATCTATGGCATTGAGTCTGGATGCTGAAAAGGCCTTTGACCGTATCGACTGGCCCTACCTCAAAGAGACACTGGGAGAGTTTGGCATAGGAGGGAGAATGTTGGGCGCCATTCTGGCTCTTTATCGGGAACCGAGGGCGAGGGTCAGACACCAGGGCTTCCCGTCGGAAGATTTCCCAATAAGGAGTGGTACCAGACAGGGATGCCCCCTGTCCCCACTTATTTTTGCATTATGTATAGAACCCCTGGCGGCACATATCCGCAACTGCCCCGACATAGCAGGTATACAGATTAAAGAACAGTCACACAAAGTGGCCCTGTATGCAGATTACATTATACAAATGTTGTCAAAACCCCTTACCTCCCTGCCGAATGTCTTCAGCCTGCTAGATGAATTTAACAAGATCTCTGGTTTCAAGATTAATCAAACAAAATCAGAAGCTTTAAACATAAACCTGCCCAAGGTCACTGAAAAACTAATTGAGTTGAATTTTAACTTCAAATGGCAAGCCTCCTCCATTAAATATTTAGGGATTAATATAACCAAAGACTATAGTGCCCTATACAAAGCCAATTACCCCAGACTGATTAGGACTCTGAGGGAGGATCTGCGGATCTGGTCGGGCCACACAATTTCATGGATCGGCAGGATCCAGATCCTTAAGATGAGTCTCCTCCCTAGAATCTTGTATCTTTTCCAGACCCTTCCAATACAAGTGGTCAGAGATGACATCCTCGCTTACAGTCCTCCATGGTGAAATTCATCTGGGGTAATAAAAAGCCACGCATAAAATCTAGCATCCTAACCAGGCCAACAGTTAGATGAGGACTTGGGGTACCTTGCTTGATATCGTACTTCAAAGCGGCACAATTAACCCAAATTATTCAGTGGCACATGCATCCTAGCTTGCGGAGATGGGTAGAGCTAGAAACAACATGCTGCGCCCCAGTGGATCTACAAGATCTAATTTGGCTACCAAAAAAGGTATATAAGACCATGAGAGAGCCGCTGGCCGCATTGAATAGCTCGTTAACAACCTGGGAGAACACTAGACATAGGTGTGCCCTGTCAACCCAGCACACACTCATGACCCCGGTTATGGGGAACCCTGATTTCGCTCCGGGTCTGTTGAGCAAGAACTTAGCTGTCTGGAAAGCAAAAGGCCTTACAAGGCTACTGCATCTGGAGGGATGCCAATCAATCAAAACATTTGAACAAATCAGATCAGAAACAGAGATGTCTAACTGAATTTTTTAGATACCTCCAGTTGAGAGCATTTTACACAAAAATTCCTAAACGCCCCCGGCGAACAAATTTTCAGCAGCTGTGTTCCAGAGGTACGGACACCACGGGACTCACATCTAGGATTTACAGAGAGGTGGTTTGTCCGGGAAATGACGACGACACCAAACTTAGCTACAGAAACAAATGGGAATCGGACTTAGGGGAGACATTGGAGGACGAGGACTGGTCCACAATAGTACTGGCAGCAGCTAAGAGCTCTATATGCACCACCTTGAAGGAGAATGCATATAAAGTCCTAATGAGGTGGTACCTCACTCCGACACGATTGGCAAAGTTTGTAAAAGATTACCCCCCATTGTGCCCCAAACAATGTGGGGAACAGGCAGACTTACTTCACATGCTGTGGGGTTGCTCCAAAGTGGCTCCTTTGTGGGAGGAACTCCAAGATTGGCTACAGAGTATTCTCGGGCTGCCGGTCTCCCTGGACCCCTGGTTGTTCCTGCTGGGCAGGCGCACCCGGGGGTTGGGCAGACCGGCACAAAAATTGATTGCACATTTTGCAACAGCCATGAGGTGCGAAATCGCAGCATTGTGGAAGCTACCAGATTTACCCACAATTACGAAAATTCGGAACAGAATTTGGCACATCTGCCGGATGGAACAGTTGACAAGTCTGGTCAACGACACCGGCACAAACTTCCTCAAAGTCTGGGCCCTGTGGCTAGCCCATTCAGACATTCCCGGGGTGAACACCACCACCATAATGCCCTAATAAATCGAGATGCATTCTCCTGCGAAGTGACAGTACTGACAAGTCGCAGACGGGGTACAGGTAGGGATGACGGCAAACAGGGATGGCACCCCTAGGGGTGGACCCGCATTGAATAGGCGAGGCAAGAATAGAAATTGGGAACGCCAAAAAGGCTCTGTGCAATACCCCCCCCCCCCCCCACCTCCCCCCTACGTGTCTGTGTAGTTCGTCTGGTTTGTGAGTCGGTCTGTCCTGTAGGTCTTTGTCTAGGCGGAGGAAGAAGGAAAAACAAAAATGGGGTATGGGTACATTAAGAGAAGACAATGGGTTGTTGGACAATGTATGCGCTGTACTGTAACCTAATAAAAACCTTTTTGTGGAAAAAAAAATTAAAAAAAATTAAATGTATTTTTTGACCGACCCCCTATTGCAGACCTGAAATTCTTATGAACAGTTCAACAAAGCATTGCACTTCACATTAGTTTGGGGAAACATATATATAAAAACAAAAAATATGTTTTATAAAACTTATTATATTTTTATTGTTTAATAATCATTTCTGTTAATAATGCACAGGTCAGTATTCATTAACCAATAAAATTCTAAAGAAAAATACTATTTTCCTGCCTTAAGGATAATCAAACATGTCTTCTGCCCAGCTCATGATAATCACGCTACAGTACATTTACGTGAATGGCTCTGTTGGAGGGGGGGTGTTGTGTTGTTGATAAGCTTTGAACTTCAAGTTGACTTGTTTTGTTACAGTACAATAGCAGTATTAGGTTTGGTATATTCCTTAATATTTGGGTCCTCACACCACTAATTTTTATTTACCCATGAAGACATATGGGTCATGTTTGATATATGTGCACATTTAATTATTCACCTCTCACTACTATATATCAAGTTATATACACTTGGTTACGTCAGTATTAAGCTGCACTGATATATTTTACCAGATTGCACTATACATAATGGTTTGTTTATCTATTTAATAATTTATATATTCACGTCTTACTATCTCATAAACATTAACATGTCATGTTATTTACTTTTGATCACATCAGCATTAGGCTGCATTTACAGACTCTGACCACATATTTAAAGTACTGCTTTTTATTCCTTCTGTGTCACTATATGTGCTTAATTAATTATTTATTTAAAGATTCAGCCGAAGATGTAATTATTGCGCCAAATTATAACCGCTAAGTGAAGTGCACTAATAGCACTCATTAGCCTCCATTGTAAAACAGATATGAGCCGAGAAGACATTGCTTAATTGGACAAGTGATTGGCTAAAATTTACATAAATACACATTATGAGCCTTACCCCCTATCTACGGAGCCTGAGAAAGCCCAAAAGGGTCTAAACGCGTTGCTCTCACCATTAAGCTATTTTGTACTAACACAGCCACCGTCGAGGAGTGGATCTACAGGAACGCAGCACTATACCCGGACGTGGATCCAGTTAGCTGCGTACCACGCGACCCACGATCAATATCCTAAAGACGGGCTGTATTTTTTCAATATTTTTTCTTTACTTTTTCTTTGTTTATATATTTTTTATGTAATATTTTTTTAGGGTTTTAAATGGCCTAATAAAATTACTTGTAGTCTATTCCGACTAAGGGCATCATGCAGTAAGCGGCAGAAAGGCACTTCTCGCCACTTTCCCGCCAAAAAAGCCTATCCGTATTCAGTAAGGTGCGAGAAAGGGGCGAGATTAAAAAAAAAGCTGGCGGTTTTTTTTTTCCGCCGGTGGCGAGGCGAGAAGGCACTTTCCGCCTAAAAATGAAACATTTTCCGCCACGCTGTATTCTAGTAGTGGCGAGTAGCTAAGCGGAGCTATTCGCCACTCTAGAATGGCGTTTTGCTGGCGAATCAGCCACGCAAGAAAAAGATGGCAAGTTGCTGCTGAGAGGCAGCGGATGAGTGGCGGATCGGCACTTAGAAAAATTTCTGGCTTTTTTCCTAGCTGGGATTGATGCCGGGGGTCTCCGGAGCTGATACCATTAATACCAGCACCGGAGCCCCCCGGCATGCATCCGAGGCAGGAAAAATGCATTTAAAGCCCACTTCATTACCTTAGCGGCTAACCGCTAAGATAATGAAGGGGTTAAAGAGCCATGCCAGGTTTATTGTGGGTAGTGGGGGTGGGTGAAGGGAGTATTTGGCCCTTATTGTTTGTTTAGGGCTTGCGGGGGGATTGCGGGTGCACTTAACCCCTTCACGACCGTCGCGGTTAATACCGCTACGGTCATGAAGGGGTTAAGGCCTCACGCTATTACAGGGCCGTGTAAGTGTTTTTATATATATATATATAATATATATATATTTTATTTTTATTACACCCACCTCCATCTATTAGAGGCCATATACACCCCAGTATAATTCCGCAACCTATGCTCCCCCTTTCTTTCTGTATCCCCAAACTCTCTCACTACACCATCTACAAGTATATCTGTGATCTGCTGCTTTTCAATAAAGTGAAGAAAACTTATAGAAACTTAAGCTGTCTGACCATATATTATCCAGCATATTTCCCTGTGGTTCCAGCACACCATGCCCCTACGCCTCAAGATGACCGGTGGCCATTCCGAATGGATACAGTTGGATGCCATTCACACGCCAGCGGTAGATATGATCCTGGGTCTTCCCTGGCTCCAGCTCCACAACCCCCAGATCGACTGGCTCCAGTCACAGCCCATCGCTTGGGGAGATTGGTGTCGAGAGACTTGTCTAGATTCTCCCAAAAGTCTAGCTGGGGCCTCGGTTCCAGAACCAAGTTGGTCTCAACTCCCGGATATCTACAGTGACTTCAGGGACGTCTTTGACAAAACCCAAGCCGAAGAGTTGCCACCCCATTGCGCCTATGATTGCCCCATAGATCGTCTCCCAGATGCCATTCCTTCCAGAGGCTGTTCTTACCCTCGGTCTCCTCCTGATACCAAGGCCATGAGAGATTATTTACAGGAGAATTTACAGAGGGGCTTCATTCGCAAGTCCTCATCACCAGCAGGGGCAGGTTTCTTTTTTGTAAAAAAGAAGGATGGTACTTTGCGTCCATGTATCGATTGCCACGGCCTCAACAAGGTGACTGTTAAGAACCGGTACCCCCTACCCTGATTGCAGACCTTTTTGACAAGTTACAGGGATCCACTATCTTCTCCAAGCTCGACCGCCTACAGTACGACCTGGTTCGGATCCGTCAGGGGGATGAATGGAAGACGGCCTTCAACACACGGGACGGGCACTACGTGTATCTGGTAATGCCCTTCGGTCTTTTTAATGCCCACGCAGTCTTCAAAGATTTCGTTAATGATGTCTTCAGAGAGCTTCTAGATCTGCACGTGGTGGTCTACCTGGACGATATTCTCATTTTTTCCAAGAACGCCCTGGAACACACAAGGCACGTTAAACAGGTACGGGAGAATCATCTGTTTCAAAGCTGGAAAAGTGCCAGATTCACCAGTCACATCTACCTCGTTCTTGGGATACATCGAGGCCGATTCACTAAGCTCCGTTAAGTGGCTTTAAGAGCGCAACGTACCCTTTAAGACCGATAAGGCTGCAGTGAGATTCACTATGCAGTGATAACTGCGCTTTATCGCTCTTAAAATTGCTTTTTTCAGCCCTTGGCGCAAAATGCGCACGATCAGGCTATTGCGCTGCTTTTTGCCAGTACAGGAGATTCACTAAGCAGCGCTAAGTGAATCGGCCTTAAAAAACACGCCTAACAAATGCGCCAGCTAGAGGCAGGCGCAAAAGGAGCTGGACTTAGAAAGTTTTTCTTTGTTTACATTTCTGCAGGCACTACATCCATGCAACAGGGCCGCGGGTGTCTCCGGCTGACCCCGCGGGGTTCGCCGGGTGATCCGCCCAGGATGAGGGGTGTCCCCGCGGGTGTCCGGGTGTCCCCGCGGCCCTGCTGTAACAATGTTGTGGCCCCCACCAAAAAACAATTATTTTTAATAAATACATCCCCATTCCCCCCTAAGATATACAGTGCAGTAATTGTAAAAATAACTATTATACACATATAGATAATATACAGTAGCATTTGCACATACAACTATAAGCATCTTAAAATTATTTCTGCAATCTTACACTCACCCCTGCTAGGTTGCCATGATGAAGGCCCTCCTCATCCTTATCGTCGTACAAGTCCTCCGTTGTTCCAAACAATACATAAGAATAACAAGATACATTCTAACATCCCATAACCCTTAATCACATAATCGGTTAAGAACTGCTATAGTACTTAATGGGTTAATTATCCCTACTCCATTAACCACCTCTTCGGACCACAACGAAAACTTTCCTATTTTGGTTTTAATAATACACAAGCCACACAACACCTGTGCCCCCACATAAATCAAAGATTTATTTTTGTACACATACGATTTTTAGTATATGTCGACGGGGGGGCCTGTGGGAAGTATAGGTGTTCGCAGGCACCACAGTGCATCCCAGGGGGTGAACACGGGTGTCTGGAGGTCATAGTGTGTTCCCCTGGAGCTTCACCCGGGAGATATGGAGATCATTCGCATGAATTGAATCGAAGGAGAACACGTAAATGATTCTAAATTAATAATCATTGTATGACATCTATTTTCCCAACTTCAATGTGTAACCTTAAACCTTAGGAGGGGGTTCATTGTGAAGCCAATACTCAGGTGATTACAAAACAAGCTGACATGAATCAAGGCTTCTGTCCCACCTCGAGAGAAACAAACAATTACTTCTTGTGATTTAACACCTTCATGACTGAACATGTAACATACAATGTCATGATTATGTCGTTTGTATGACACATGTTACATATTGGCTTGCATCATCGCTTTTTTATGCTTACATCATTATGGACAATTTGAATGACATATCTCCGTATAAATATAATGTCTGCATGTATTATTCACAAAAACATTTTCTACATACTATACAACACGTGTTCTAGTTAACACTAATGTGGTTGTTGACTCCGCCTATTTAAAGGATACATGTCAATCACTTCCCTTCAAGCGTGAAATGGAGGTCATTGGCAATTTGGCGGTGCTGGAGTTTGTAGTGAGGAGGAGGCGCGAGATTCTGTTACAATGGAGGGCGAGGAGAGAGAGGAGAGAGAGGAGAGAGAGGAGAGAGAGGAGAGAGAGGAGGGAGAGGAGGGAAAGGAGGGAGAGGAGGGAGAGGAGGGAGAGGAGGGAGAGGCAAATTGCAGAAAGGCGGACATTGGTGCCACGCAACTTCCGGCCAAGAAGCTCCCTAGAAGGGTTAAGTGAGGAGGAAGTCATCCATCGCTATAGATTGAGCTCAGCGGCTATCTTGGAACTGTATGAAGTGTTAAGAGAAGATTTAGAGCCAACAACAGACAGGAGTCATGCAGTGCCTGGCCTTGTTAAATTGCTGAGCTCATTATATTTTCTTGCTTCTGCGTCTTTTCAGACAAGTATGGGCTTAGTAGGCGGGGTCTCGCAACCAACATTCTCGCGGGTCCTTAGCCAGTTTCTATGTGCACTGACTAGATGCGCTAGGGATTATATACATTTTCCTAGTGAGCAAACAGAGTGGTAGGCACTGAGGACTGCATTTTATAATGTAGCAGGGCTACCCAATGTGATGGGTGCTATAGATTGCACACATGTTGCGTTGACCCCACTACGTGAAGTTGAGAGGAATTTCCGTAACTGGAAACATTACCACTCGCTGAATGTGCAAATTGTATGTGACGCAAACATGAAAATTATGAGTGTGGTAGCCCTATTTCCAGGTGCCTGCCATGATTCACATATCCTGCTGAATTCATCAGTGTTCCATGCATTTGAATCAGGGCAATTCGAGGATGGTTGGCTATTGGGTCAGTCAATGTAATACTAATTGCACTAATATGTAAAGTTATTGGGCACGTCCATATTTCATTGTTTTTGTATTTAAATATCATGTAACAAGAATTCTATGTCTAATGTTCATGTTCAATTTTCAATACACAAAATAGAATCCATGTTAGGCACTTTAGCATTTTGTTCAATGATTCATCACACAATAGTGAAGTTGTGTTGTACATATGTGAATCCTGTTCATGTAGTACGACAAGTCAATAGGCAATGTACTGTAGTTTTTTCAAGTACTATCTCAACATTCATGTGTTTTAACTGTGTTATAGGCGACTCGGGATATGGAAGCCGGGCCTGGCTCCTGACCCCACTGGGCAATATGCTAACGGTTGAAGAAGAACGTTATAATGCGGCCCACGTCTCCACACATTCGGTGATTGAGAGGACATATGGAGTGTTAAAAAGTCACTTTAGATGTATGGATAAATCTGGGGGGGGGCTCTTCAGTATTCGCCACAGAAGGTTGCCGACATAGTGATTTGTTGTTGCATTTTGCACAACATTGCAATACGTTATTATCTTCCTGCCAACAGTAGGCAAGATATAGAGGAGGATCCTCCCGTGCCTCCTGCAGGGGTTAGGGAGCATACAGCCAGTGGGGTGGAGACCCGCCGAACTGTCATTGACACTTATTTCACATGTAAGATTCTTATTGACATATAAGATTCTTATTTTCATGTAAGCCAATCTATCCTCATCTCGTGATGTGTGTCACATTTTATTGTGTGTGTGTAATCATAGGATCCTGCTCTCTGAATGTGAAGGGCCATTGTCGCAAGAATTCACACAAGTTAACGTGACCACGGTATGTGAGTGTTGAACTTATTTTTCCATCTCAAATTCATGCCACCCACCCTTTGTGTGCATCATGCAATGCAGAGTGTTGTTAGATTTAGACTTGCCAAGTACTGAACATTGACATATTAAATGTTTATCACCTTTGCCACTTAAAAATACACCCAAAAAAGGCACGTCAAATATTTAGAGTTGTGTTTGTAAATATGTTTCAACATGTTATTGTTCACATTATGAACTTCAATTGGCTAGATGACACTTAATTAAAAATGACATCATACATTACTTCTAGATGCCTGCAGGACTGTGAGCTACTTACATGTTCATATGTTGTATCTCGAATGTCGTATGTGTCTCTAACAATAATGTCATTATTTGGATGTTAATTTGACACATTGCAATAGTCATATTACATGTTAAAGCTTGATACATTTACTTATGTTGATGTTTCATGAATACATTAAATATAGAGGATAACACATTGTGTAATTCTTCACACACCATTGTTGAACATCATATCAAACTGAAATGATGCACATACACTATGTTTACAATGTAAAAATGTTGTGACAAGTGGAAGAAAGGAGTTCCGGCGCCACAGCCAGTGACAAACATCAAAGGTACTTCCCGGTTCGTAGAAAAAACTTTATTGAAGCCTCACAAACACACGGCTACACCACGATCTCCCCTTCAACGTGTTTCACGCTATGGAACAGCGCTTCGTCTTGGAGTGGGGAGACGTGGTCTGAGCCTGCACATTTAAAGTAAAAAAGCCCGCGAAAACGGACTAGCATATTAACCCCTGATATACATGACTTATTATCAATATCCAGCAAACATCAAATCTTAATCATTAGACTCAATATATCTTCAGACATTAGTTCACACATAATTATATTACTAAAAATGCCAGATATGTTGTGTTGTAGTAAAGTATTGTCAGGGATATATAAAAAGCAACCTTTGCAACATTTAACCAAAATTCTGACATCTTGGACTGTATTGGGAAAAATATAATAAACTATAAGCACAGTTTATTAGGGTAACTGTATCAGCTATATCTCAGTGTCATATTCATATAGCACATAGAGAATAATTTAACTGATTCAAAATATATATATATTTTTTGTCCAAGAATAACAGGGGAACGGGGAAGGGGGGGGGGCAATGGGGAGGTATTAGTCAGGGACGTCATATTACCGGTCTCCTACCAGCCGCGCGAGCCCAGACACAGAGTAGGAGGGGGCGGTACACTCCTGAGGAAGCCACGCACCCTATTGGTGAAACGCGTAGAGTGGGAGCCGCCCAGAGGAGGAGAGACGCAGTGCCAGAGATTGCTGACCCACAACCGGAAGTGACGGATCGCGGCTAACCAGAAGTGATGTATCGGAGCTAGCCGGAGGTGACGACACGGCCCACCCGAAAAGGGATCTCCAGGAGGAGAACGGAGCGGCGTCTTACCAGCTGACGGGACCAGCACACCCCAGAGGGATCTCAGGAGGTGGCGGATCATACGCAGCAGTGTCCGATCGCAGGTCCATAAACCGGAGGTGGTGGGTGAGCCAGAAGATAACAGCTATCTCCACTCGGTCACATTATTGTGATACATGCATGATTTAATTTTTATTTATTGTAAGTGTTCATTTTTTAAATCCCATAAAATCACACATTTTTTAAGATTGGTCTGCACTATGGATATCTTTTCTCTTTTACATACACCGCTGCTTTGCTGAGAGGGGAGGTCTCCATTGTTCAATTGGATGAGAAGTCCTTCCCGCTAAGACCACTGTGTCACACTGCCCATTTTTGACTTACATCTTGTAAGTAGGCCAAACATACGAGCCAAGACTAAAAACTTAATTAAATCACGAGCTATTGAATTGTCTGCACTTAGATTGTATTTTGTTTTATCTCCCTTATATGCTCCCCCTGGATTGCAAACGGATATCGACGAATTGTGGGACTAGTGGAACCAGTCCCTACCAGCTGGGTTTGAGCAGGGGGTTTTAATTCATTTTAATTCATTTTTTCACGTTATTTATCACGTTTGCACTGGGTTTTGTGTCTTTCATCACTTGATTCATATTTAATTCACTGTATAGTAGAAGTGAAAACTAATAGAGTTAGCGCCCTAGTTATATGCTCCCCCTGGATTGCAAACGGATATCGACGAATTGTGGGACTAGTGGAACCAGTCCCTACCAGCTGGGTTTGAGCAGGGGGTTTTAATTCATTTTAATTAATTTTTTCACGTTATTTATCACGTTTGCACTGGATTTTGTGTCTTTCATCACTTGATTCATATTTAATTCACTGTATAGTAGAAGTGAAAACTAATAGAGTTAGCGCCCTTTTTTTCACTATCACAAAACAACAATCACAATAGCCAATGTAATGTCCCCATAAAATAAAAAACCATAACAAATCCACGTCTGTGTCTTCTTTCTTCTTTGGGGTCTTTTGGGGTCTTTTGGGGTCTTCTTCCGTCTTCTTGCGTCTTCTTCCATCTTCTTCCATCTTCTTACGAGACGCCCTTCTTCTCTTCTTAGGGGGGGAGATGTTCCCTCCTCGGCGACTAGCTTCAAAATGAGGCGACATAGGCTTTTATAGGCCTATGACGTCACATTTTGGTCAAATGTTTCATACAGTCCTGATTGGGCCGTGAAAAACATGTGATTTGGCCGAGCAAAAAAAAAAATGATGACGTCAGTTAAAGGCAATCAAAGCACAGCCAATCAGAATGGCTTTGCTTCAATTGCCTTTAAGATGACGTCATTAAAAGAAACATGGCCGGTCTCACATGGTACGGTAGCGAATCAGAGCCTGGGAACTCAATCCCATCTCTGATTGGCTCTAGTAGACCATGTGACAGAGGCTTGGGGGAGAACGGATGTGACGTCTTTGAAAGCCTGTCACATGGTACTATAGCCAATCAGAGTTGGGATGTATTTCTCACACTCTGATTGGCTACCGCACCATGTGAGGCCAGCCATGTTTCTTTTAATGATGTCATCTTAAAGGCAATTGAAGCAAAGCCATTCTGATTGGCTGTGCTTTCATTGCCTTTAAGATGACGTCATCATTTTTTTTTGTCGGCCAATGCCCATGGTTTTCACGGCCCAATCAGGACCGTGAGAACCATGATGAAAATGTGATGTCATAGGCCTATAAAAGCCTATGTCGCCTCATTTTGAAGCTACAGTAGTCGCCGAGGAGGGAACATCTCCCCTCCTAAGAAGAGAAGAAGGGCGTGGCGTAAGAAGATGGAAGAAGATGGAAGAAGACGGAAGAAGACGCCAAAAGACCCCAAAAGTTTGTTATGGTTTATTATTTTATGGCTTACCTGTGGATTGGTTCCTGTGCTTCCGGGTCGCTTGGATTTCATTGAGTGGACATCTAATGGTGAGTAAAGAAAAGAAAAGTGTATTATTTTTACTTTTACAGGTTTTTTCTGATTTTTGATTCATGTTTTTTATTTTTTCAGTCCCATTTAATGCCTGTGAATGTAGCTATGTATTTAATACATTCACGGACACTGAATGGGTGTATTGTATGTGATTTATGTATGTACTGCACCGACACACTTTATTCGAGCAAATACCCGGTATGTACCTGGCAGATACCTGGAATGCGCCACTCCTAACCTCTGACAAGCCCCGTTGCATTTGCCTTCCCAGCCTGGGTTCATGCCTGGCTGATGGGCGGCTGATCTGTTAAATGATAATGATTAGGATTTAATAGGCTGCAATGCTTCGCGTGTCTACCAGATGGCATAAATTCATGAATTGTAATGCAGTTTATATATATATACTGTGCAGTATTGCAGCCAGCGGGAATAAAATGCTTCAATCCCTGCTTGGAAAATAACTCAATGTACTCGGGCAGAAAACAGTCACAAACCTCAATACACCCGGGTATACCCGAATTCGTGGGACTAGCCAAGCTCGAATAAAGTGTGTCGCCAGTGTAAATGCATTGTATTTTATGCTCTATTATTGCCCCTGTATGTTATGTTTATCTATCTGTATGGATAGACATTCAGGGATAATAATTTATTGTTTTGCTAATGTTTATGTTCTTTTCATGTATGGCTAATGTATTTAGCAGCTTTATTTTGTCATTGTTGTGAATAATGTAATTTGTATTTAGGCAATGGCTTCTTTATGGTAGTTAGATTAGAATGATGGTGGTTAGTTTAAATTAGAAATGTTTTGGCAATGGTTTGGCTTTAGGAATGGAATAGGAATTGTATAATTGATTTGTATTGTATTTTAATTGTTTCAGGAAATGTATTAATTGATTGCTAATTGTATTGATGTTGGTTAGTTTCTAATTGATTTTCATGATGGCATTGGTGATTAGGGGACATTGTTCATAGTGTATTTTATTGTTACATATATTTTGCATAGTGTTACATGATGAACAGATTAATTGCATCATGTACACACTCAATGCAATTGTGTGACATTTCATATACATTAGTGGAGCTGCTGATTTGTTGGCTTATATTTACAATAGATGCTGGATTTATTGTAACACACAATGTGGTGATTTTAAGATTAAAAATTCATGTTTTGATTTATGCATGTTTTATGTGTTTAATAATGGGCAAATAATATATTATCCATATCTGGATAATAGTTATTTTGCACATTATTGCACTGTATGTGTTGGGGGGGGGGGGAGGGTGTATTGGCCCTAAGGGTATGTGGGTAGGCCTCCCTTGTGGGTAGTGGGTGAGGGTGGTTAGGCCTCACGGGGTGGGGGGTTAGTGGAGGAGGGTATGTAGGCCTCCCGAGTGGTGGGTGACTGTAGTGGTTAATAACCGCTATGGTGATTAAGGGGTTAGGGGAAATTACATTGGATGTTTTAATTCTTGTGTATGTCTTGCAGCATCAGAGCGGGCATGGGCAGGATGAAGATGAGGATGAAGACGGCCTTCATCGTGGGTGCCTGTAAAACGTATGTGTAAAATGTTTTGACTGTATTTTGTGAATGTTATATGTATTTAAAATGGCCAAATGCATTATTAGCCATATGTGGATAATAGTAATTTTGGCCATTACTGTATAGTATGTGTTAGGGGGGTGTATTTAGTTATAATTCTTGTTTATTATTTTTGGAGGTGCAACATTGGTACCGCAGGCCCGCGGGTACCCCGGGACTCCCGCGGGGACCCCCGGACTCCTGCAGGGACCCCCGCACTCCCGCGTGGACCCCCGCTTGGTGAGCCAGGGACCCCCGGACACCCGCGGGGTCAGCCGGGGACACCCGCCGGCCTGCTGTATGGGTTTTGCGCTTGCAAAAATGAAAAGCAAGAATTCTTTGCGTCTACTCTGACCTGACGTGTCTGATCAACGCAACTTTCGCGTACGCTAAGGTTGGGTTGCTTAGTGCATCCCGCTTAAGGGCAGAATTTAACGCAAACAGGGTTGCGAACGAGGAAAGTTGGACTTAGAAAAAATTCCGGGAAAAAGTCATTTTTTAGAGCGCAAAGTGCCTGTTTGCGTTGCTTAGTGCATCGGGTTGAGCAAAAAATCACGTTCGAAGAGCACTTTGCGGTCTAAAAGTGACTTAACGGAGCTTAGTGCATAGCCCCCTATGCCTGTACAAAAATACATTCTCTCACATATACTATCACTGCAAAAGTTATCAAAACACATTGCAATACCACATTCATTTCCCGTGACAATGGTACATATTAGCAGTGATTCTGGCGCTTTAATGCTAATGTATGTAACTGTAACAGATTTAGCGGATCTAACATATCCTCATGTTTCCATACGCAAAGTACTCCAAGCTTAATATCTACGTCATTTCTGCACATATGCCATTTCTTGAAGTGTTTTTGCAAATCTCGTAACTTTTTTTCTTTAAAACACAAGGGCGTACACCTTGTGTCATGACATTTAATGGATGCGCAGGACTACCTCGAATTCACGCGACATTGCCCTGAACATGTAACTATCTGGCACGGAGCTTGTTAACTGTATCTTACCTTCTTTCACAAACATGTCCCAGCATCTGTTGCGCTTCACAATGCGATATCTGTAATATGAACACATAACGGAGAAGAGCTAAACGGAATTTTTTTTTTTTAAATACACATTTAGCAATTGTACGCGCATGCGTTATGGGTGGAACAAATATGCGTGTCATTGTGAAACACGAGAATCACTGATTGTTAAAAGTGAATCGTTTATAGTTACCTGCATTATATAGCATTCATATTCGGAGCTGCCATGCAAGTGGTGTTTTTGAGGTAGTTGGTGTTTTCAATCCATTGGTTGTTCTGTGTGTTCATCTCGTTGGTCTTCCAGCTTGATCCGTCAAAGTTTGAATATTGTGTCATGTACTGAGGCGGATACAGATAGTTACTTTCTGGCATTTCATGTGCTTCAGCAAGGTAGTTAGTATGCATGTTAGCATCAAAGCTAGGTCCGGCAATGTTGTGGTATAGGTTGTACACCTCCGGTTGAAAATACGAACGATTTTGCTGAATATTTAAGGCACTGCTGCGGGCACCTATATCATTGTAGTTGGGTCCGCAATCTCTGTCTCTTCTTCTTAAATCGCCACTTGCAAACATACAGCCGCGACCCCTTTTATTCTCCAACATCTCCGAAATTTTTTTTTTTTTCCGAATGCCACGCATTTAACCGCACTTCACCACATTCATGCCGCATTCTGACCGCATTCATACCGCATTCATGTTGCATTCACACCCGCGGTTGATGCGCGGTTGATGTGTTTATTGATAATGGTTCGGATTTAATTGGTTGTAATTCTTCGCGTATCCGCAAGATGGCAGATATTCATGAATTGTAATGCGCATGCGCTTCAGTAATGTGTCGACTTGCAGGTGTTTAAAAAAAATACCACAGTGGTCCATTGTAAATTGGCCTTGGGACTGAAGGAAGAAGTTACAATAATGTATCAATTTAGGCTTTTCATATTAAAAAAAGACAAGCACGGAGGCGCATGCGCGGCGGCTAGGGGTATGGATTCCTAAGTGAGAGGCTCCGTCCCTGCCGGCACAAATTTTAAATAATAAAAGCAAAAAAACCTACGATCCGCAGTGACACACAGAGTATCAGAAATCGGAACCCCTAAGGATGCCAATGAAAGCGGTTACACGAAAAAGAACCTCCGTGGTAACCGATTACTTTCAAAAGGGAGAGCCGACGCAAGTAAGTGGAGGGGAAGACAGCGGGCAAATGGCGGGCTCCGACTCTGAAAGTGACAGGTCCGCGAGCAGACCCGCAAGCAGAGCGGGGACCGCAGAACAGGACTGGGTCACGTGGACTGATATGAAGGCATTCTGTTCAGAAATTAAGACCTTCTTTCAGAAGGAACTATGGAAGCTTAGGCAGGACATCGACAGCATAGGGGAAAGAACGAACACACTTGAAAATAAAGTGGACGCACATGCTAATTACTTACAAAAAAATGACAAGTCTATGGCCCAATTACACAAACAGATTGCTGACTTGCAGGACTGGCAGGAAGACGCGGAAAACCGATACAGGCGTAACAACATACGCCTGCGAGGGGTCCCGGAATCCGTGTCAGACCCAGAAGATTTCACCTCAAACTGGCTCCAACATATACTGCCAGATAAAAGTGAAGCTGAGCTACAGTTTGACAGGTGTCACCGGGCCCTGCGGTCTAGACCGCAACAGGGAGACCCCCCAAGAGACATAATAATTCGGCTTCATTACTTTAAAATAAAAGAAAATGTGTGCCAAATTGCAAGAGCTGCTAAGACCCTGGAGTTTGAAGGGGTGAGACTGCAGGTCTTCACGGATCTGGCCCCACAAACTCTGTTAAAAAGGAGAGCCCTTGCAGCTATCACCAGAGTCCTATGTGATCATGGGATCCGCTATCGTTGGCTATTCCCCTTCGGATTAATGGTGATTAGAAATGGCGTGGCTTTTACCCTGAAACAAGAAAAAAGGGGGGGATGGGGGAGCACTGATGGAAGGCTGGTATATAACCTGAATTGGTTGTATAATGCTCTAAGGCAATGTGGAGGGTTTTGTAGGTGTAAAATAATTTTTGACACTCACACGGCCTTGTGCAAATGCTGTCACATCAAGGTATCTTTTGGACTTCTTTTTCTTTTTTCTTTCGTCTCTTTTCTGTCTTCTAGATTCTTTCACCGCTTTGCGTCTGCGTTCTTCTTCTCCTTCTCCTTTGGTGTTTGTCTCACCCTCGGAATAAATACATACAAAATATGTGAGCAATCTGTGATTATATCAGGAAAGGTATCAGGATATATAATAGAGATAAAACACTCACACGGGCATGTGTGCGTGCGCTCTAAGGGATGGTATCTTGGTCTCTAGGGGGCAATTCCACTTCTTAATGTTGAGTTAAAGCTCTAAAAACAAAAGTCAAAAGGCCACACCTCAGTAAAAGGTAGAGACAAAATAAAAGTGTTACTACTCACACGGCCAAGTGTGAGTGCACACTTGGAAATGGTATCTTTTGTTGCTCCTCCTGTGGTCCCAGCTGGGAGACGTTCACTGGTACTGATTGTGATTTCTCACCCCCCCAATGGGTAAAAGAAGTTCTGAGCCCGAAAAAGTCAAGGCCAAGGTCTTTATTAAGAGGAAAATTTAAAAACAACAAGACACAGCTAACTCAACCCGTGAGTTACTCTGTGAAAGGGTAAAAAAGCCAGTCTTTAGGGAATTAAACAGGACTCGTGGTGCTGCAGCTGAACTCCCTCCGCGTCCGGATGTAGCGCTGCACTTCCCGTGTCCCGCTCCCGATGGTGGCTTGAAAGTGTCAAAAAGAAGTTCTGAGCCCGAAAAAGTCAAGGCCAAGGTCTTTATTAAGAGGAAAATTCCGGAGCCTGGGGAAGCCCATAGGGCGAAACTCGTAGCTCAAAATCCCCCAGAAATTTTGACCTTTTCAAGCCACCGTCGGGAGCGAGACACGGGAAGTGCAGCACGGGACTTATCTCAATTTTGTCTCTCAGCTCTGGCAACACTAGGTTACACTTAATGTAAAGGGGTGTCCCCCCCATGCGATGGTCCGTTGCAAAGGGGATAGGGGGGCTGCACACCGAGAACTCTGTCGTGACATTAAAATCCCCACCAAACATGTTGGGGGAAGGTACAAAGAAGGCCGGGGATGACGAAAAAGACAAGTTCAGTTTTACTGTTTCACTGTATATAGTTTCAGTAATATACACAATTTGGTTTGCTATGGCACACAACGTATATATAAGAAAAATTTGCTTTGATGTATTTTGTTGAGAGTGCCAGTTTAGGGACCACCTGGACCGGCCGCCTGCGACTCAAGCGAATGGGTCATACCATCATGCACAGACAAGTCCCTCGGGCACCCAGCCACGGGAAGTGGTGGGGGGTTGGGAAGCCCCTTCTGGGCATTCCAGGGCGCAAGGTTCGCCCGAGGGCCAAGGGACCGCTGCTGACCACGGCCAGCTTCGGCCCCTCAAATGTTTTGTTTCCCCCTATCCTTTCCTTCCTCTCCCATCCACCCCCCCCCCCCCCTTGTGGTGCGGGCACAAGCCCCGACTGAGGTAGCTGGGCCAGTGGGTTCACGGGTTCTAGGGGCCTACAATAGAGATAGCACTTACAGCAGCAAAAACAACCCCATTACCCAATGTCGTTGACCATGGTCTCCCACAACACTAAAGGTTTAAATAGCCCGGGCAAACACCGAATAGCAATAGCGGATTACAAGCGCAAGCGGGTTGACATAGTGTTTCTCCAGGAGACGCACTTTAGCAGCAAAAGTGCCCCCAAATACTGAGATAAGAGCTTTAAAAGGTTCTACCTTTCCTCTGCAAGGACGGAAAAGAAAAGAGGGGTGGCGATCCTGCTTCATAACAACATCCCCTTTATAGAAGAGGTGGTTAAGAGAGATAGGGAGGGTAGGTTCCTAGTCATAGTAGGCACTATACAAGCTCAGCATATAACGCTGGCTACGATATATGCTCCATGTGAGCAAGACCCCTCCTTCATTAAAAAGTTCTTCGATACACAGAGATCAGTTGCCAAAGGTGATATAATTGTGGCGGGCGATTTCAATGTGGCGACCAACCCAGGGATGGACAGGTCAGGCCCCCACAAAGCTAACAAAAGATTATATATAGATGCCCTTCAGAAAGGTCTTCGGGATAGCCACCTAATAGACATTTGGAGGGAGATGCACCCGTTAGAAAGAGATTATACCTTCTTCTCGCACCCCTACTCATCTTATAGCAGAATCGATTACTTCTTTGTCTCTAGCAGACTGGTCCCGCAGATCCTCCATTCAGGGATCCATGATATTTCATGGTCGGATCATGCACCCATAGAGCTACGGTGTACCCAAAAATTTCTGGACAGGCCGGGAGCAAATTGGAAACTTAATGAGGCATTGCTGAAGGTACCAGGGTCCGAACAAATAATTGGTAAGGAAATAGATCAATTCTTTCAAATTAATACTGGCAGCGTTCAATCCCACTTAGTATTGTGGGAAGCGCTCAAGGCAACCTTGAGGGGGACCCTAATTAAATTAGCACCTAAAAGAAAAAGAAACAGGAAAATCACCACCCTACAAACAAAGCTTAGAGAACTCCTACTCAAACATAAACAGGATCAGGGTCCGGCCCTACTTAAAGAAATCCAAAACACTAGAGTCGAGCTTAACTTAGTCTTGGCCTCCCTGGCAGACAACACGCTGAGTTGGTCCAAAAGGCTATTCTATGATAAGTCAAACAAACCAGATACCTTACTGGCTAACAAATTGAGGAATAGACAGCCAAATTATAGCATTCAGGAGTTACGGCTAAAAACAGGGGCCAAAACAGCTAACCCAAAACTGATAGTGGAGGAATTCAGGAGTTTTTATGAGGATCTTTATAATGGGGAAAAAGTGGCACATAATGGTAAAACCAAAAGAGTCATGAAGGATTTCCTGAAGGGCTCACACCTACCAAGATTGAATGGTTCGGAGAGGGAAGTTTTAGGAGCAGACTTTACTTTAGAGGAACTTACTCAGGTTATTCAGAGCCTCAAACCTTCCAAAGCACCTGGACCTGACGGGTTCTCCATCCTTTATTATAAAAAATACATTGAGCTCCTGGGGCTTCACCTCCTCAGAATGTTCAATGCGGTGCTAGATGGGGCCGCGTTCCCGGAACAGATGCTCCAAGCGTTCATCTCAGTAATCTCTAAGCCTGGGAAAGACCCATTAGATTGTTCAAGCTACAGGCCCATCTCGCTCATCAACACTGATATCAAAATATATGCTAAATTATTGGCCAATAGATTAAGTCACATCCTGCACAGACTCATACATCCAGATCAAGTCGGGTTTATTAAGGGTCGACAAGCCGCAGACAACACACAACGGATCATTGATCTAATAGATATAGCCAATACACGTAAGATCCCAGTTATGATGCTGAGTCTGGATGCTGAAAAAGCTTTCGACAGGATTGACTGGCCATACTTGAGGGCCACGCTTGGGGAGTTTGGGATGGGGGCGCGGCTGACCAATGCAATCCTGTCACTATACCAGGGACCGGCTGCCAGGGTGATCCACCAGGGATTTCCGTCGGACCTTTTCCAAATTAGAAGTGGCACTAGACAGGGGTGCCCATTATCCCCCCTTTTATTTGCAATGTGCATAGAGCCCTTGGCGGCACAGATCAGAAATAATCCCGATGTTGGAGGCATAGAGGCGGGCTCACAGACGCATAAGATAGCGCTATACGCAGACGATGTCTTGCTGACAATCTCAAGGCCACTCGCTTCCCTACCGAAACTATTCAACTTGCTAGGGAAATTCCATGACATATCAGGCTTTAAGATCAACCAATCTAAGTCTGAAGCCCTGAATATAAGCCTCCCGAAAGAGACAGAAAAGTTGATACAGATCAATTTCAACTTTAATTGGCCAAAAAACGGAGTGAAATACCTAGGGGTCATTATCCCCAAAGATTACAAAAGTATCTACCAAGCAAATTTCCCCAAATTGATCCGCGATCTAAAGGAAGAGCTGAGAAAGTGGGCGTCTTTTAAAATCTCCTGGATCGGACGGAAACATAGAATAAAGATGAATCTCCTCCCACGCATCCTGTATCTGTTTCAGACGTTGCCGGTGCCACTTAGACTGACGGACATACTCTCACTTCAGTCTGCTATATCCAAATTCATATGGGAAGGGAAAAAGCCGAGAGTAAAGTGTATGATTCTAAAAAAAACAACATTGGAGGGGGTCCTGGCGGTACCTTGTCTGCTATATTATTACAAAGCGGCACAATTAAGCCAAATTTCCCAATGGTACATAAACCCGGATTCGAAAAGGTGGGTTGCATTGGAAAGTGAAGCTTGCTCCCCAATAGAGTTAAAAAGCTTGATATGGTTACCCAAAACAGCCTTGAAGCTGATGAATAAGCCGCTGGCCTTAGTGGCGAACTCACTGGCTATCTGGGAGGCCAATAAACTTAGGTGCAATCTGTTATCTAGAGGATCGTTGATGACCCCGCTCTGGGGCAACCCAGATTTTGCTCCAGGCCTGTACAGAAAGGAATTTACAATTTGGAAGCAATTAGGCATACATAGGCTCCGAGATCTAGAGGGGGGAAAGATATTAAGCCCTTTGCACAAATTAGAGAGGAATCAAACATCCCCCCCTCAGAAATATTTAGATTTCTCCAATTGCGAGCATTCTACATTAGCGTTACCCCACGACCCCCACTAACCAGGTTTGAAAAGCTCTGTCTCGTTGAGACGGATACCAGGGGACTCATATCGCTTTTGTACAGAGAAGTGATCGGTTCAGGAGTAAAGGTCGACCACAAACTGAGGTACATGGATCAATGGGAGAGAGATCTGGGTGAAGTTCTAGAGACAGAAGACTGGGCTAAAATAATTATGGCATCAGCTAAAGCTCTATATGCACGACATTGAGGGAAAACGCATATAAAGTTTTAATGCGATGGTATCACACTCCCATGAAATTATCAAAATTCGTACCAGGGTACTCCCCCCTGTGCCCTAGACAGTGCGGAGCAACAGCTGACTTGTTACATATGCTGTGGTCCTGCCCGAGGATTAGACCGCTTTGGCGAAAAATCAGAGATTGTCTTGAGAGGATTCTTAATCTCAAAATTCCTATGGACCCGTGGCGGTTTCTGTTGAACAGACCGTCTATGGGGTGGACTAAATCAAGTAATAAACTAGTTGCCTATTTCGCAACAGCAACTCGGTGCGAGATCGCAGCATTATGGAAGCAACCACGAAATTCCCCCAATTTCCAAGATTCGGAACAGAATTTGATTCGTATGCCAGATGGAGAGGTTAACGAGTTTAGTTAACGACACTGGCGAAATTTATCTAAAAACCTGGACACCTTGGCTGGACCAGAGGGACATCCCGGGAGTGGGAAGAGATACTATCCTGCTTTGATAGTAGTAGATGCGTTTTCCCTTGATTAATGCTTAGTGTAGGAGTTACTAGGGACACGCAGTGACAAGAGCACCCTCGACAAGTACGCAGAGTGGGAGCCTAGAACCATGACCAGACGAGATTGCCTGGAGGGGTTTAGGTTCTGGAAACCCTTAGGAGATGAATCACCATGACACTATTAGTCCCGGTGGGAGTGAACCCTGCACCGCACCTCCCTCCCCCCCTTCTCTTTCCCCTCTTTCCCCTACGTTCCCCCTTTTTTTTTTTTTCCAATACCCGTTTTTGAGAAATGTTAGTATGCAACCAAGTGTTTCTGTACAATGTATGCTGAAGTATTGGTTGTACATGTTTTCTGCTGAAAAACTCAATAAAACTAAAGTTATAAAAAAAAAAAAAAAAGACAAGCAAAGTTTCTGGTCTGGTTATTGTCCTGAGCGTCTCGCCATGAGTGCACAACTGCAGTCCGTGTTCCAAAAACCCGACAGAACGTACGCTTATTTAATATAGGCCGCGATTAATGCAACAGATGATAAGATGGCAACAGTTGTTCAAATTTATCAGTATTTTATCGAAAACTATGACTTTTACAAATTTTCGCCAGATGCTCATGTGTGGAAGCGTGCAATAAGGAAAAAGTTATGTAGCGATCCATGTTTTTTTCATATTAATCCCGATGTTATTGGTGGGTATTGGTGTGTATCACCAGGTTTTTCCTGTATCTATGATCATGGAGACTGCAAAAGGCAACTAAGAAACGTAAGTCGCTGGCAAGCAATGCGACAGCGACAGCGGCAGCTTCCAATAACGATCCGACCGCCAGTGAAAACCTGGTGACCGGCAACCCTTGCTGTCTGTCCCCGCCCAGATACCTGCAGCCTGAGCCGGATTTCGCGTACAGATTCGAGCAAGCTTGCATGTACCTAAGCGATTTCCAGCCTCATCAGCTGACTACAGGTGTAGTAGTCCCGCTGTCACCTGTCAACGACGTGTATGATCAAGAATACGGGACTGGCAGTGGCTCGGCGCCAGCTGATTGGGAAAGTCTATGGTGAGTAACGTTGCCGTATTTTATTCTGTTTTTTTTATTTTGAAAATATCAATATCAATGTGATTCAAAAGTCAAGCGATTCTCCTGTAAGCAATATCATTGGCTGAGCAGCTTCTACAGTAGATACTGCACAATTGGTGAAAAGCTAGGCGCATGCGCATTGGAACCTTCTTGAAACTCATATGCGTGTCATCACATCGACGGTAGGCGCATGCGCATGTGAACAGGAGACGCCCCCCGAGAAAATTATTGGTGTGACTGACTGTGGGAACTTCTTTAGGGGACTGACTGACCATTACAGTAAAACTTTTACTTTTTTTTTTCCTCAGAAAAGAAAACTTTGTCATCTCATGCGGAAAACGGCAAATGGAGGGATTTCGATGGATAATATCACTTTGTGTTACAATGCCTGCACATTGCTGAATCTGATTAAAAAAAAACACGTACCGGAGTCTACAGTTTAGTGCCGTTGTTATTGATTAGGATAGAATACTGTAACTGAGAGCTTCATAGAAAACCTGAAACAGTATGCTGTTGTTTTCAGACTGTATGCAATACTTTTTTTTATATATATTGTATAATAAACCCGAAAAAATTAAAAGTATGCATTTATTCTACATGTATTCCAGTACATATGTGTATTCTATACCCGTATAGCATGTATTGTTGTAATACTCTTGTGATTTACAGTACTGAGCATGCCTACAGTATACAGTACAGTATGCCTGGACAGTAATGTACAGTATGTTCTAGAAACACTGTATTTTGTTACAGTATAAAAGGAGACAATGGAACAATTTAAAACAAATCAACATTTTCTTTTATTGGTGGAATAAGTACAAAAACATTTATTTACAAATACAATGTAAAAACATTTTAAGTGTACAGCAATTCAAAACATCAACAGGTGTATGGTTTACTGCTAGTGAAAACATTTATGTACAGAAAGTCAAAACATTTACAGTCAGTCAGGCCTGCACAACTCCAGTCCTCGAGGGCTGCAAACAGCCCCGGTTTTAAGGATAACCTTGAAAACCGGGCCTGTTTGCGACCCTCGGGGACTGGAATTGAGCAGGTCCTGTGTACAGCAAGGAAAAACATTTCTTTATTAATACAAGTTAAAACATGCAACATCTCCTTTATTAAAGTACAGAAAGTCAAAACATGTACAGCACAACAGTATGGTGTTATTAAAAAAAATTCTTTATTCATAAAATTTAAAAAACGCAACATCTCCTTTAGTAAAGTACAGAAAGTCAAAACATTTACAGTAGGATGGTGTACAAAACAGTCAGTCAGGCCTGCACAACTCCAGTCCTCAAGGGCCGCAAACAGCCCCGGTTTTAAGGATAACCTTGAAAACCGGGCCTGTTTGCGGCCCTTGGGGACTGGAATTGTGCAGGTCCTGTGTACAGTAAGGAAAAACATTTCTTTATTAATACAAGTTAAAACACACAACATCTCCTTCATTAAAGTACAGAAAGTCAAAACATGTACAGCACAACAGTATGGTGTTATTAAAAAAAATTCTTTATTCATAAAATTTAAAAAACGCAACATCTCCTTTATGTACAGAAAGTCAAAATATTTACAAAAACAATTACAAAAAATAAACAACAGTTGAACAGTCACGCAAATGCGATCCCCAACAAATTGTCCTTCCAAGGGCCGATGCCTTGTATGGTGCAAAATGCCATTAATGGAGTCTCGAACGATTTTCATTAAAGGATCTGTAATTGAAAAATAGCGCCGCAATTCCTCCACAATAGTCCTTCTTACATTTTCAGGAAGCGCCCTTTTTTCGCGATTTCCTTCGTAGTTCACATTGTAGACCCACCCGCAGTACACCAAGTAGGACACGTGGTGCTTAAAAATTAACATGGCGACTTCCGGTGGTGACGTCACCACACATGCAAGCTTAAACCAGAGCTCCCGATTCCCCTCCACTAAAAGGTGCCAGAACAAGCAGAAAAACCACCTCGAAGTACAAAAAAAACACGAGGGCAGCAAGAGTAAAGGGCAAGGATGTCCAAACAACAAAAAAAAGGACAGATGCAAAGCGTCTGCGCATATTTTACCCCGACGAAGCGCCCGGGAGACCAGGAGGAGCTGAGCCAAGATGGCGCCGACACTAGCGTGGCAAGCGCTCCCGCCTGTGAGCAGCACCTCCCAGAGCACATCACTGCCAGCCACCTTATCACTAAGGATTTCTTGGAGGAATACATGACACAGATGTTCTCCAAGCTCAGGAAAGGCGTTAATGAAGATTTCAACAGTGCCGTTAATAAAATAAAACAGAACATGGCCGAAATCTCGCAAAGAACGGAGTCCCTGGAGGGTGGGGTGGAGGAAGTGGAAGCGGTACAGTCCTCAGCGGAGGATGAGATCAACCGTCTAAACCACGAGATTGCGTTGCTGAAAGATGGGCTGGAGGACCAGGAAAACCGAGACCGGCGTCAGAACTTAAGGTTCCGGAATATCCCTGAAACAATTCCCACAGAAGCCCTCATGCCCTACCTGCAAGAGCTCTTCCAGCACCTGGTTCCAGAATTAAAAAAAAGAAGATATGGAGCTGGATTGCGCCCACAGAGCCCTGGGCCCGAGGCGAGAGGATCCAAAGAGGCGCAGAGACGTCATCGCCCGCTTCCACTCATACACCGCCAAGGAGAAAATCATCTCCAAAAGCAGAGGGATGAACCAAATTTCATTTCAAGGCGAACAGATCCAAATATTCAATGATCTCTCAAGAACAACTATCCTCCGGTGGCAGGAACTGAAACCGCTGACCCAGCACCTGCAAAGCCACAACGTGCGCTATAGATGGGGCTTCCCATTCAAACTCAGCGTTCTCGCTAAGGGCAAGCTCCATTCTATCTCCCACATTGAAGATGCACCTGGCTTCCTGCGGCTCCTGGACCTCCCAGCCATCCAGAGACGAGGTCGAGAGGAAGAAGAAGACACTAACCTGCGTCGACGCCAGCGCGGATCCAGATCATCGGAACGCCTGGCCCAGCAGAGGATGTCTAAGGCGCCATCAGGACACTAAAGAGGAAGACACCACAGGAAAAGAAAGGCCGTGCTGCCCCCAGACCAGCTGAGACGACATCGCCCCAAACGAACTGAGCAGCAATACCCCCCTCCTTGCCTACTCCCCCCCCACCTCACCCTATACAGTTTTATGGCACCTGAGAAGATCCCCCCCCCTGCACCACCCCACCCAGAACCTACACATACCCGCTCAACCTACACAAGGCCTTGACCTTTCCCCCTCCCCCCTCCACCCCCGCCACCCTCCCCCCCCACACAGCCCCCACCCCCCCATCAACACCGCCACCCTGCACCCCCTCACCCACAAGAGCCCCCACCAGAGGAAAGCTCTCGCCCCAGAGAGCCCCACCAGCCTGCCCTGGCCCCGTCCACCCTCCCCCCTCCCCCCCACGAGAGCAAAAGGCAAGAAACCCCCCCCCTGCTCCCGACCTACCTGAGAGGGAGACTGGACGAGCGGAGTGGGGAGGGGGCCAGCCGGAGCCCATCCAGGGACCCAGCGACAGCCTGGTAACGTAAAACAAAAAAATAAAAAAATAATTGATAATAAAATAAAAACCGGGCCCCAAACGCCCTCGGGGGTGGCGCTGCTAGATAAGCCGTGACTGTCACACGGGGTTTAAATGGGACATAAGCTGAAGCGTCTTAGACGCCCTCCGCTTGGGTACCCGCCCCCCCCTCCCCCCACCTTGATTTCTCAGGCCCCACATGGCACCCCTCAGGGCCCCCCTCCACCCCCTGCCTACTCCCCCCCTTCTCCCCCTCCCCCCCCACCTCCCCAATGCCGTGGACCAAGCAACACACACAATATCAGCCGAGGAAACGCCTCAGGGAATCCCCTCTCCCACACCCCCCCCTTCCCCACCCAGCATCGCCCCACATCCCTATCACTCACAAAGAGAAGAAAGCAACCCAAACATTCCTCCCCTACCTGCCCCTGCCCCCTCCCCTCCCCCTGACCTGATCAGTTCCTTCCCTCTCTCCCCATGAGAACGCCCAGAGAAACTACGGACCCCCGGCTTACCTTGAGGATGTGAGCAGGAGACCAGCCGTGTAAAGCTGAGGGGAGAACAAGCGGCACCCAGTCACAGTCGTTGAGTCAGCCGGGTACAGTAAAAACAGAACGAACAATCTGTACCAGACTTGTCCACGAGAGGGCGCTGTCTCATAAGCTAGAAAGGCTTTGAGTCACTAAAGAAAGAGCCAGTCAGCCATAATTCGGTTTAAGATACCCTTCTAAAGATGTCCCCCCCCTCCTCTACCCCTCCCCCCCGTAGCCATAATCAAGTCTGCTGCTCACCAATTCCTTTAATCACACTTCCTCCTCCCTCCCTCCGCCTACCCCTTTGCCCGCCCTCCCTCCGTTCTCCCTCCCCACTCCCTCCCCACTCCCCCATATACATATGAACCGCTGCATATGACAAGACATAGCCGTACAGTGCCCCAGGTTGGGTAAAGAGTTGAAGAAATATTATATATGTTTTACAGTGTGAATGAGATAGGTACAGATAAATGTAAGATATAAGGCTAAACCAACAAGACCCCTCCCCTCTCCCCCTCCCCCCCACCCCCACCTCCCCCCCCCCTCCACATCTCCCCCCCGCCCATAAGTTAGGGTACCAGAAACAAAAAATGACAATATGTAAAGTTCAGTAGGAAATATGCTATAAAGGTGTTGTTTTTTTTTTTTTTAATTTTTACTTGCAGGTTGTAAAACAGTTAAACTGTAATGTTGAAAATGTACCAAAGATGTGTATCATCCCCGGACGGTCCCACTCCCCTCCCCACCTCCCCCCCCATGCTCCTCCCCCCTCCCTCTCCTCTCCTTAAAATGAATGCTCTACTGAGCACAGTAAGCACCCAAGC
Organism: Ascaphus truei; assembly: GCF_040206685.1. Lineage (NCBI taxonomy): Eukaryota > Metazoa > Chordata > Amphibia > Anura > Ascaphidae > Ascaphus > Ascaphus truei. Next base: position 316,341,717 of record NC_134484.1, read on the forward strand.
CCAACCCGGCTCTGCTCGCAAGGAGCCCAAAAGAAAGGAGAGCCAAGAGGCATTTCCCCCACTGCAAAAGGTTTCCCTAAGGCAAACATAAGCCCCATGATATACCTAGAAACAGGGAAACTGTTCCCGCCAATCAACTGATAGGAGTGGTTATTTCCCCCCACAGTAAGGAGGGTCTCGGGCCCAACATCCTGCTCCGCGACAGGCTCATGGTCCCGGAAGTCCCCACTACCTTTTTCACGCAAGGGTCAAAGGTTATCTTCCTTAGGCCTCCCAAAGGCCCACCCAGTTATTCCCTCCCTTACTGTATGTGTTCACCCTCCCTCCCTACCCCGTCCACTGCGCGGGCGCCCCCTCTGCACCCCCCTCTACCAGGGACCCGGGCCTGGGCGCCGCTCCCCAGTTTCGAGCTCCTGACATGGGTAGAATGGGAGCTTCGGGGCCTAGTGCTCTGAAAACACCCCCAAAAACATAATGTCTTCCATCAAATTAATTTCGATTAACGTTAAAGGCCTCAACTCAGCAAAAAAAAGGAAACTAGTTCTCACAGACCTTAAAAGATCTAAGGGTGACATAGTCCTAATGCAGGAAACCCACTTTAACACACAGACGCCACCTAACACATTTAAAAGTGTATTCCCCCAGGCATATTTCGCCTCCTCCCCTAGCAAAAAAAGAGGAGTAGCCATCCTCATCAGGACTGGAGTCCCATTTGTTCTGACAAAGTCCCACGCGGACCCTGAAGGGCGCTCTCTGACACTCCAGGGCACCTTAGCAGGATCACCGATCACAATAGTCAATGTGTACGCCCCAATGATAACCAAATCCCCTTCCTAAACAATCTTTTAGAATCACTAGAACAACAATCCCTACCCTCTCTGATCATTGGAGGAGACTTCAATATTGTGGCCTCACATATAAAAGACATGTCCGGCCCCAGCCACACAAGCCCATCTCACACTCCCTCCCTGAGCAGCGCCCAGGCCCAAAAAAAAGCCAAGAAATTCCGAGATATCATAGAGAACTACTCACTGGTCGATATATGGAGAGCTCAGCACCAGGGCCAGAGGGACTATACTTTCTTCTCCAACCCTCATCTGTCCTATTCGAGGATCGATTATTTTCTGGGCACCAGTAACATCTTCCAGGCTTCCTCCCAGTCTAACATCGGTCCAATCACCTGGTCCGATCATGCACCGATTGACCTTATCCTAACCCTATCCTTTGTCAAAAACTACCAATATAAGTGGAAGTTAAATGACTCTATGCTTAACTGCCCCGACACAGAGATATCAATACGCCAAAAATTGATAACGTTCTTTCAAATCAATAGAGGCTCCGCCTCAACCCCAGCCTTGCTCTGGGAGGCTCATAAAGCCACCATCAGAGGAGACCTAATTTCTATTGCCTCATACAAAAAAAAGCAAAAACTTAAACTCCTAAAGGAGCTCACAGAAAAGATCTCCCAGCTAGAACACCAACATAAAACCTCGGCGTCTAAAAAGACGCTGAAGCAACTAACCTTAGCCAGAGCTGCCCTTAAACATACCCAGCTCGAAGAAGTCGAAAGAGCCCTCCGATGGTCAAAACAAAAATACTTTGACAAGGGCAATAAAGCTGACAAGCTCCTGGCATCGAAACTAAGAGGCTCCAGAGTAAAATCCCAGATAGCTAAAATCCAGACTGCTAAAGGACAGTTCACATATTTGGAGAGGGAGATAGCACAGGAATTTGCGAAGTTCTATTCAGACCTGTACAACCTCCACCCCCCAGATCAGGACCCAGTTAGCATTAATAAAATTACCCAATACCTAGAGCAATGCAACCTCCCCACCCTCGCCCCGGAAGAGACAGAGAGTTTGAATAAACCTATAACCCAAGAGGAATTTTCCAAAGCTATAAAATCCCTTAAGACAGCAAAAACACCGGGCCCAGACGGCTTTTCGAACATCTATTACAAGATGTTCATGCCAATTTTCTCCCCCTATCTTCTGGAAATGTATAACTCCTTCCTACAGGGAGAACCGATACCCGCCTCCATCACAGCAGCAAATCTAGCGATCATTCACAAAGAGGGCAGAGAGCCTTTGTGGAAATTATAGGCCCATCTCCCTGCTAAATACCGATCTCAAAATCTACAGCAAGATCCTGGCAAACAGGCTAAATCCAATTCTCCCTAGACTCATACATGTAGATCAAGTAGGATTTGTGTCCGGAAGACAGGCCTCCGACAACACCCGCAAAATAGTGGATATAATTGACCATGTGCATCTCTATGAGTCCAGGGCAATGATTCTGAGTCTAGACGCTGAAAAGGCGTTCGACAGAATCAAGTGGGCTTTCCTAGATCAGACCATGCTGAGGTTTGGATTCTCTGGCCCATTTTTAGAAGGGGTGAGAACCCTCTATCAAAACCCAACAGCATATGTCAAATTATCAGGTGGTTTCTCAGACCCAATAAAAATTAGGAACGGGACCAGACAAGGCTGCCCACTCTCCCCCCTATTATTTTCCCTAACTATTGAGCCCCTAGCAGCGACGATCAGAGAAGAACCCAGTATAAAGGGTATCCAAATTGGAGATAGAGAACACAAAATTTCGCTGTTTGCTGACGATGTAATTCTGACTCTCACTGACCCCCACACATCCCTCCCCAACCTCCAAAGGCACCTGACCCAATTTGGTCTAAAATCTGACTACAAAGTAAACATGGACAAGTCCGAGGCATTAAATATATCCCTCCCACCCCAGGACTGGAACCTCATTCAAGCCAACTATAAATACCGCTGGAGTTCCACCCATATTAAATACCTAGGGGTCAAAATATCTAACTCCTACAATACCCTATTCCAATACAACTACCCTCCCCTATTTAATCAGATTAAAAAAGACCTAGCAGTCTGGAAAAACCACCAAATTTCATGGTTTGGGAGAATGACAGCGGTAAAAATGAACGTCCTCCCAAGACTGTTGTATAAATTTCAAACCCTCCCAATCCCGGTCCCACAAACATCCCTTAAAAACATGCAGTCACTACTTCTCCAATTTATATGGAACAATAAAAGGCCCAGGGTCCCTCGGTCGGTGATGCTCTCGTCTAGAGCGAGAGGAGGTGTGGGGGTCCCCGACCTAGCAAAATACTGCATCGCAGCACAGCTGAAGCAGGCTGTAGTTTGGAATTGCGACCCGGCCTTAGCTTCTTGGCTAGAGATAGAAACCCACTACGTTCGCCCCCTCTCCTTCCAGGTGGCAATGTGGTCCACTGGCAGCAGCGGGACCAAACCGCCAAGGTTTGCCCTGGGAGAAATGAGATGCACGTGGGTAGTATGGCTTAAATGCAAAGGGAAGTATGGTCTGGTAGCATCTCCCTCACAGCTCACACCCATCTTTCGGAACCCCAAATTCCCACCAGGGTGTTCCCCAAGCCAATTTGACCAATTTCAGAGTCACAATATTAGGATGGTGGCCGATCTGCTGCAGAAAGATGAGATCGCTACTTACCAGGCGCTTAGAGACAAATTCGAGATCCGGGGCTTCCACCTGTTCAAGTATTTGCAAATCCGACACTTCCTCTTGTCCCTCTCCCCAACCTCCAAATTCCCCCAACTAACTAGATTCGAAACTTTGTGTACCAAAAGCACCTACCAAAAAGGTCTGATTTCTGAAATATAGAAAGGATTGGAGCTACCTTCCACTCCACTGAACCACCGGTACATGCAACGATGGTCTGAGGAACTAGGCCTACCAATAGATATGGAGGACTGGGAGGGAATCTGGGAGCAGGCCTCTAAAACATCAATTTGTACACCAATAAAAGAAAACATATACAAAATCCTATTTCAGTGGTACCTGACTCCCGCTAGGCTGAGCCAGATCTAACCCGGCACAGTTGACCTGTGCTGGCGGTAATGTGGTCAAAAGGGGGACATGGCCCACATTTGGTGGTCCTGTCCGGAGATTCAGAGGTACTGGACCATGATCCAGAAGCTTATACACGAGGTTTCAGGACTATCCCTTCCCATGGACCCGCTGACACTGGTGCTGAGCAAGCCAATCGAGGACCTACCCCCGCCAATGTCCAGACTAATAACGGCCATATTGACAGCGGCCAGATGCTCTATAGCAGCCGCCTGGAAGCAGATTAAAGCCCCCTCGAGAACGACCGTTACTAGGAGAATTAATGAAGTTATAACTATTGAGAAACTAAGAGCCATGCTCCAAAAGAAAACACCCCAGTTCCTGAATACTTGGGACCCCTGGTTAGCAAGATAGATCCAACCGAACTGGGCTGCGGTGCCGGGCGCATGCTCTCCCCCCCCGGCCCTTGGGGGGGGTGGAGGGGGGTCGCCTGAGCACCTCTCCCTCCCCTTGACCCTCCATCCCCTCCTTCCCCCTTGTACGTCTTCTTCCCCCACCCCCTCTTGCCCCTCCCTCTATTCCCCCCCACCAAAGAAAACGGAAATTGTTATTTGGTCACTTACAGATTGTAATAAGCATCACTGTCATGGGCTCATGACACCCCTGTTTGTACTGCAATATCTGAATGTGTCCAATAAAAAAATTGTTATAAAAAAAAAATTAACATGGCATACTTCAGGGGTAAACCAGCACTCATCACCCTATACTTCTCCCTGAGTGCCGGTTGCAGCTCGCGCAGGATGATGTCGGGCACCGTATCGATTCAAGCGTATGTAGGTTGGGTTCTGGAAGCGGGTGTTCTTCTGTGAGCGGGTATGCTTGTGGCAGCGGGCGAGGGTAGGTTGTTACTGCTACGGTCGTGAAGGGGTTAAGTGCACCCGCAACCCCCCCGCAAGTCCTAAACTCACACCAAGGGCTATATACCCCCTTCACCCACCCCCGCTACCCACAATAAAGCGGGCACGGTGGGTTAACCCCTTCATTGCCGTAGCGGCTATCAGCTATGGTAATGAAGCAGCATTTCTGTATTTTAATAATATTGTGCAGGAGCAGGGGGTACCCTGAGCATTAATTTCTGGCTCAGGGAACCCCTTGCTCACTGTACAATATTATTAAAACACAGAAATGCTACTTCGTTACCATTGCACATAGCCGCTAAGGTAAGGAACGAGTGTTTATTTATATATGTGTTTTATTTATACTGTACATGTGCAGAGGGTCTCCGGAGCAGAAACATTTTTGTTTTAAGTCCGGGGACCCCCTGCTCCCCGAGATACAGGCCCCTTTAGGGGGTGCCGGTATCCCTCTGCTTGGTTTACAGGCCGCGGTCACGTGATCGGGACCTTTAAATACTGAGGGATACCGGCACCTCAAAGGGGGCTGTATCTCGGGGAGCAGGGGGTCCCCGGACCTGAAACCAATGCGGTTCAGCTCCGGAGACCACCTGCACATCTACACTATGAATAAAAATGTATTTTAAATCATTTGTAATGTGCCGATGTTTGCGCAGAGAGAGCAGCGGTTCTCTCTCTGCTGCAAACACATCTCGCCAGGGGACGGCCTATAGTATCATTGATGTGCATATACAGTACTGTATGTGTATGTTAGCGGTTATAGGGGTTGTTATTATACAGTATATACTGCATTACAATTCATGAATTTCTCGGCTTCAAAGACAACAGCTCGCAAACGCCCCCATGCGTTTTTACACGGCATTGCAGTATTGCAGCCAGCGGGAATAAAATGCTTAAATCACGGGCGCGATATAACGCTATATACCCCGGGAGAAAACGACACAAAACCGCAGATAATCGGGATACTCCAAAATTCGCGGAGCTAGCCAAGTAAGAATAAAGTTGGTCGGTAGTGTACACTTGAAGTACTGCACGGCAATAAAAGACAGGTTGAACTGCAGGTAGATTTTTAAGATAACAACTCGCGATCGCCCACTTCAGTTTCTCAATGGTATTGCAGACAACGCTAAAATAGTAATCTCGCATTTTAGCGAAAGAATATTTCAAGAAATCACGCACCATGACCCGGTAAGCAAAAGGATACAATGCGTGAAATGTTCGAACAACGGCCGCTGGATCTGTATTTATAGGGTTTTGCTAAACAAGGGAAAGTGCTACTCCCCCCACCCCTCCCCCTGTGGAGTTATGTTTTTAAGTTATGATTTTATTTGGATGTTAATGAAGACAATGTATGAACTGTGTATCTACGCGTATCTTTAAAATCAATAACATTTTAAGTTACAAACAAATGAATAATCTAACTGGACAGTCCCACCAATATGTAGTATGGTGCCTACTACCCCACAAATCATTCAGCAGGTTCATGGCATCTCAGGGAACATTTTATGCAATCTGTATGGAACCTATTACCACCTACACAGTATCTTATATACATTGTCTTTAATATTTGTACAAATAAAGAGTGCTGATGTCTTAAAAGAATTAGAGTTCTACTTTTCAATTAATAGCTCGATACATATTAATGTAGTAAGACTTATAAACCCTGCGACCATGAGAAGCTAAGTCTAAATTCCCAGCAATTATTCATTTTTTGCGGATCTGATTGGAAGGGTCGGTCTTAGGCCTCACCTCCGTGACGTGTCTCGTGATTTTCCCGGTGAGGCGCCTTGCACTTACAGGATCTTGCACAGGCATCGTCCATTTGTTGTCAGGCAAAGAACTCAACCACGAGTTGACACTGACAGCAAGATAACTATTTAATCTAATTCACCTATGTTGCTAAACTCCGCCCCATAAAAACAACAAGGAAGGTAGCGCTAACCAACAAAAATGTGACGTGGTATATACACTGGCGACATGTTTAATTTGAGTAGGGCTAGTACCGCAAGCCGGGACATGTCCCGGCTTGCTAGCCCCACTCCCTCAGCGTGCGCGCGGTCACGCGTCATCGGGAACCTATGCCCCCTGCACTCGCGTCCCCGAGGGAGCCCTGGTGTCCCGCGATGTGGGGGACGGCAGCAGGGGGTTCCGGGGGACCCGGCGGACCCGGCAGCGGGGAGGAGAAAGCCCCGATCAGAGGGCGCTCCTCCGCGGCTTCGGCGCGCGCCCGGCACCCTGCGGCGCTCGCCAGGTTACTCCTGCGGCCGAGACCGGGCAAATGCTCGAATAAACTCGGCCACAGCAGTACTACCCTATGTAGAAATGGTCAACACACATAGGGGGCTGCCTAGGATACAAAAAACTGACCCCCTGGTCAGAACTATAGCATGGAAAGAGAGGGGTATCCGGAGGCGCCTAAAATAACTATATATACAAAAGGATATATGAAGACCAAGCCTGTTGGCTGATGGATGGTAGCTCCTCACGATGTGCTTTAAAGAAAAGAAAAAGCACAACACATAGCGTAATACAGTAAACAATCGGACAAACAACACTTAAGACAATATATAACAGCTGAGAACTAGATTGGTGAAATTACACAATAAAACATTTAATAACAATTAATAATATTCCATATTACACATAACATGTAATAGTATGGACAAGTAAAATTGATTGAAGTGCTCCGCAGCACCGATGGTGACAGTTGCAATGCCTACTCACCAGATGGAATAGGTAAGCAGGCAATGGATAATTTAGAGAGTATCCCCTCTCGTTTCTGTAAGCTGGTTTCTGCTGGCGTCTCCATCCACGCGTGTGTGTTGGTCTACATGCAGGATCTCCCGCAGCACGCTGGGAAGGACGCCCAGATGGTTTAGAACAGCAACAGCTGATTCGGCTCGCCGTCAGCAACAGCAGGCTAGCTGGTTAGCATCAAATGCAGATTCGACAACGCGTGGGGGGAAAATCACCAAGGGCCAAGGTGCAGAGTACTGGAATCGCCACCCTACGCGTCTCGAAAGCTCTCTGCTTTCTTCCTCAGGGGTATGTGAAGTAAAAATGTCCCGCAAAGTCCCTTAAAAACAGAGTCTTTGATTATAGGAATTAATTTCACCTGCACATGCGCAGTAGCTAATGGAGTATCACAGTATCAACAAAAACTATTTAATTATCTCACATCAGGTTTAGAGCAAAATGTAATCACCCAAAAGGAGTTTGATTTTCTTTATAACAGTCACCCCAAATTACCTCTTTTTTATATAATACCCAAAATACATAAAAATATAAAATTTCCCCCCGGTCGCCCCATCATTTCGGGCATCCAGTCCCTAACATCACACTTATCTCAGTATATTGATAGACAGCTTCAAAAATATGTAGTACATTTACCTTCATATCTACGGGATACTACCCACATACTGCAGACCCTCCAGGACATTCAATGGCAACCTCATTATTTCTTTGTTACTGCAGACGTTAATTCCTTATACACAATAATCCCCTAAATAATGACCCAACTATTTCTAAAGAATATAAGGATTTTCTTATTTTAGGGATTAACTTTATTCTTTGTCACAATTTTTTTTATTTTAATAAATCTTTTTATTTACAGGTATGTGGCATCGCCATGGGCACCAAGTTTGCACCTAGCTATGCCAATTTATTTATGGGCAACTGGGAGGAACAACATATATGGTCCAGTTGTCCTTATGGTGCAAGCTTGGTGCTGTAGCGGCGCTACATAGATGATATTATTTTTATTTGGTCAGGCACATTAGCACAGTTAGCACAGTTTCAGTTATATATGAATAATAATAATTTAAAATTCACATTTGTCACTAGCCCTAACAAAATAGAATTTTTAGACTTAGAGATAACGATTGTAAATAACCGTATTCACACTAGCACTTACTTTAAACCAGTCCAATCTAATAATTATTTGCACGCACAAAGTCACCACAATCCCACATGGGTCAAAAACATACCAAAGGGACAGTTTATTCGACTAAAAAGAAATAGTTCACATCCAGACACATTTAAAATCCAAGCCGAAGATTTAAAGAAAAAATTCATGGAGAGCAAGTATTCCCCACAAGATCTAGATAGAACCATTAGCGAGGTTGCAGCGATGGACAGAACCAGTCTTTTGCAATATAAAAATAAAAATAAAAACATTAATACAACTGGCAATTTGTCATTTGTTACACAATTTAACCAAATGGCCCCAAATATAAGAAAAACACTTAGGAAATACTGGCCTATATTAAAAAAGGATAAAGAACTAGAGGGTATTCTACCCGAGTATCCACATATCATATTTACCAAAGCTCCCAATATAGGACAAAGACTGGCACCTAGCTGTCCATCACTGCAACCTATCCATCGTAGAATGGCACTCTGTGGGGGATACTTCATCTGCAACAAATGCACGGTATGTAAACATAGCATTAAAAAATCTGAATTTGTTTCAAATAAAACTCAAAAAACTTATAAAATTAAGCAACACATTACATGCAACAGTTCTTTTGTTATTTATTTACTTGAATGTCCATGTGGTCTGCAGTATGTGGGTATGACCACTAGAGCTATTAAAAGACGTTTGTATGAACACATATACAATATTAAAATCGGTTTAGTTACACACAATGTGTCCAATCATTTTCTTCAAGTGCACAATCAAGATCCTAAAGGCCTAAAATGCGTGGCTATAGAATGCATTACACCACACTGGAGAGGAGGTAATACTTTGAGCCTATTGGGGAGAAGAGAATCCTATTGGATTTATGAATTACGCACTCTATCCCCAATGGGCTTAAATGTAGAATTCGATTTAAAAGCCTTTTTGGTAGGATAGAACTTCTATCATGTATGCAGTTTGCAAACTACTGCTAACATTGTCCATTTACTTCTAGCTTCTAGCATCAGGCTCCTCCTACACATGAATTAAAATTAATAATAAAAACACAATTATTTGTATAATAATATTTGTATGTCTTTTGAGCACCATTTAATGTAATATATACACTTATAATTGATATGTATAATACATTATTATAGTTTATAATCACTATGTTTTTAGTATCAATATTGTATGTTCACTAATTAGAATATTTGTAGGATTTAGTTAAATTTATTTAAAGAGTTGTATTGTACTTATACTAACATATTAAGATAGTTATAAATGTTTTTTGTTGTTTATAGTACAAGTTTGTCATGTTTTAAGTTGTTTGTGTGTGTATATCAGCTGATTTCATAGATTTGCAGCAGCACTTCATATTATCATCTTGAACATTTCATTGCGCATGTGCTTGATTGCACAATCATGCCCAAGAACTACCCCATTAGCTACTTCGCATGTGCATTAGACTGCAGGTGAAATTAATTCCTATAATCAAAGACTCTGTATTTAAGGGACTTTGTGGGACATTTTTATTTCACATACCCCTGAGGAAGAAAGCAGAGAGCTCTCGAAACGCATAGGGTGGCGATTCCAGTACTCTGCACCTTGGCCCTTGGTGATAAGCAAGACTTCCAGGTTTATGGGGGGAAGAGGGGGTGAGTGAAGGGGGTAATAGCCCCAGTCTGGGTGATTAGGCCTACCGGGAAGGTTGTGGGAGGGGTTAACCCCTTCATTACCATAGCGGTAGTAACCGCTATAGTAATGAAAGGGTTAACCCCATCCCACTACCCACCCGAGATCTAACCACCCACCCTGCGACAACAAACCCTTCACTCAATCCCTCTACCCACAATAAACATTACAATACCTACTACCTACTGTACCGATACACAACCCACCCCCTGTACCCCCAACAACCTCCCCCCCAACACATACAGTACAGTAATGGGCAAAATTACTATAATCCAGGTATGGAGAATAGTGCATTTGCCCATTTAAAATAAAACATCAGCCAGCATAAATTAAATAAAACTTGCACTTACCCCTGCCAGATGAAGGCTGTTCTCATCCTCATCACCATCCTGGTCCTTCGTTGTCAGCAACAGCACAATAAGAAAATATAATCTAATGGCCCCTAACCCCATAATCACCTCAGCAGTGAGTAACCACTATAGTTATTAAGGGGTTAACCCACCCTCCCCCACTACCCATCCGGGAGGCCAAACCATCCACGCTGGGGACACTACCCCCACCCTCCACCCCTGCTACCCATTGATTGGCACAGTGTTAAAGCATGCCCATATAAATATGGGCATGCTTTGCCACTTTAGCAATAAATGGGTAACCTAAAAAAAAGGCACAAAATAAAACATATTACAAAGAAAAAAACCACATTACAAATGTCAAGAAACAAATTGATTAGCACAGTGGTACAGTACATCATGCCAATATAATATGGGCATGATTTAGCACTATGACAGTCAATGGGCCAACTAAAAAAGAAACAACTACCAAAAAAATTCAATTCAATCAAAACAATCACCAAAAATACAGATGCAGTGGCCATTATTTTAACAAATCACGGCGCCTTTTTTGTGTGTGCTGCTGTACTCCACGCGGCATGAACACGACCAATCACCACAGGCACACGTGTTTACCGCGGTTGCTTTGTTTGAATTTCATGGATTGTGTGCAATTGAATGCAATAAAATTAATGAATTGTAATATGTACAGTATTGTGCTACTGTGCTACTGTGTCAATTTCTGGTGTTTAAAAGCCAGAACACTAAAATGCCATTTTATGCACTCGCATGCACTCACGTCTTAAGGCAATATGGTTGGAAGAAATCCTGCACCATGACATGGTTATTCCGAGGTATACACCGCGTGATTTGTTAAAATAATGGCCGCTGCATCTGTAAACAACAATAAAATAGTAAACACCAAAAAATACCAGAAATAAATAAAACAAATACCAAAAAAACACCAGAATTTAATACAAAACACCAAAATAATACCATAAATAAAAGAAAACACCAAAAAAACACCATTATTAAAGAGCAAACCACCAAAAATATATAAGAATTACAAAAATCAACAAACATAAGAATTATACAGTACAAAGTAATGAACCAAAATACATTTAAAAGAAATAAAAGCAAGCATTTGCCAAACAATGCATTGCTTGTCACTGTATGTATCTACAAATATGTAAATATATTGGCAATCAATGGGCAATGAAAAAAAATTAAATTTACAAATACAATAAAAAAACCTGAACATTTTAAATAACATACATTCAATGGTTTTTCTCATCTTTAGATGTCTGCACCCTCCGATTCAATGGGTCTTCGGAAGCTCTCGATCAAAGAAGCAATGATCCTCAACAGCCACTGTACTCATGTACTGTCCAGTAAGTTATTTTCTTCTTTCTTTATCTTCATCTGTACTCCAATTGTCTTCTTTCTTCTTTATCTTTATCTTTATCTGTACCATCCATTATAATCCAATTGCTGGGGAGATTTTCACTCTTCACCTTCTTCACATCAAATGAGACAGCACAGGCCTTTTATACGGCCTGTGACGTCACATTTGACTGACAAATGGTTCCCAGCCAATCCTATTGGCTTGGATAACCAAGTGACAGTTTTTTTTAAAGTATGTGACGTCATCAAAAGGAAGTGAAGCCAGCCAATCAGAAAGGCTCTGCTTCCTTTCCCTTTAAGCAAGCAATCGAGAAGAGTATTCTCCAATATCAGTGCATCTGAGTGTGAGATCATAGCATCATGAATGAGATCTTTGAACGGACTAGGGACAGGTATATGTAAAATACACCAGCTGAGTACTCTTGATAACAGAACTCAGTAATGGGTTAACAACTGCCTGTAAGGGGGAAAATGCCAGAATCAACTAAAGTGATGTTAAAACAATAGGGACTCGACAGGTCCCTATATGGTTGGCAGAAACCCTAGAGTGTGATTATCATCATATCACGTTTCCATAAAGAAAAGGTTGTACTCACATTGGTTGCTGGTGTGTACTGTCCTAAATAGCGTGGCTTTTCCATTTTGGCTTTATTTTTGTTAAATAAATCATGACACGGTGTAATATGTCAAGTGTTGTTGTTCATCTGAGGTTGTATTTACCTAATTTTAAGACCTGCTAAGGAACAGATGATTGATGATATTATGTCTTGATATGTAAAACCATGGAATTCAAAGAGGTTGTACTTTCTTTTTCACATGACTGTGTATATTTATATATACTGCTGCGGCTCATCTGAGTCTAACACATCGCCGGTTTTTCCCTGGCTTTTTCCTGGAATGCGACGCACTTCACCTGGAGTATGCCGCATTCATTTTGCGTTCTCAGCCACGGGTCATGCACGGTTGGCGCGCGGTTGAAGCGTTTATTGAGAATGGTTCGGATTTAATAGGTTGCAATTCTTCGCGTGTACGCCAGATGGCAGATATTCATGAATTGTAATGCGCATGCGCTTCAGTAATGTGTCGACTTGCAGGTGTTTCATTTTAAAAAAGATACCACAGTGTGCTATTGTAACTTGGCCTTGAGACTGAAGGAAGAGGTTGCAAAAATGTATCAATTTAGGCTTTTCATACTAAAGAAAGACAAAGACCAGTTTCGGTTACAGTATTCTCCAGAGACCCGCTGCCCGCCATGAGTGTTCAAGTGCAGCCCGTTTTCCAAAAACCCGACAGAAGTTACGCGTATTTGATATGGGCCGCGATTAATGCAACAGATGATAAGATGGCAACAGTTGTTCAAATTTATCAATATTTTATCGAAAACTATGACTTTTACAAATTTTCGCCAGCTCCTCATACGTGGAAGCGTGCAATAAGGAAAAGGTTATGAAGCGATTCCTGTTTTTATCGTATTGAACCACAATTTGTTGGAGGGTATTGGTGTGTATCACCGGCTTTTTCCTGTATCTATGATCATGCAGACGGCAAAAGGCGAAGGGTCGTGTTAAAACCAACTAAGAAACGACAGTCGCTGCCAAGCATTGCACCAGCACCGGCTTCCAATAACGGTCCCACCGTCAGTGACAACCCTTGCTGTCTATCCAGAAAGCCTGAGCCGGATTTCGCGTGCAGTTTCAATCAAGCTTGCATGTACCTAAACAATTTCCAGCCTCATCAGCTGACTATCGGTGCGATTCAAAAGTCAAGCGATTCTCCTGTAAGCAATATCATTGGCTGAGCGGCTTCTATAGTACTGTACTGCAGATACTGAACAATTGGTGGAACGCTAGGCGCATGCGCATTGGAACCTTCTTGAAACGCATATGCGTGTCATTACATCGACGGTAGGAGAACAGGAGACGCCCCCCGAGAAAATTATTGGTGGGACTGGCTGGGAACTTCTTTAGGGGGCTGACCATTGCAGTACAACTGTTCTTTTTGTTTTTCCTCAGAAAAGAAAATGGCTAAAGGAGGGATTTCGATGGATATTATCGCTTTGTGTAACAATGCCTGCACATTGCTGAATCAGATTGAAAAACCTACGTACCGGAGTCTACAGTTTAGTGGCTGTTGTTATTTATTAGGATAGAATACTGTACCTGAAACAATATGCTGATGTTTTCCGGCCGTACAGTATACAATACTTTTTTATAAACAGTATACAGTGTAATAAACCCGAAAAAATAAAAACTATGCATTTATTCTACATGTATTACAGTACTGTACATAAAGTATGTGTCTTCTATACAGTGCCAGTACATACAGTACAGTACAGTACTGTATGTGTCTTCTATTTTTTTTAATACTCTTGTACTGAGCATGCCTACAGTATACAGTACAGTGTTCCTGGACAGTAGTGTACATTCTAAAAACACTGTATTTTGTTACAGTAGCAAAGGAGCCAATGGAACAATGTAAAACAAATAAACATGTTCTTTTATTGGTGGAGTAAGTAAAAAAACATTTATTTACAAATACTGTACAATGTAGAAACATTTTAAGTGCACAGCAATTCAAAACATCAACAGGTGTATGGTTTACTGCTACAGTTGTGAAAACATTTATGCCAGTCAGTATGGTTTACAGTCACATGTTTTAAAAACAAATTCTTTATTCATAAAATATACAAAACGCAACATCTCCTTTATTAAAGAACGGCAAGTCAAAACATATACAGTGGGATGGTGTGCAAAACAGTCTGAACCAGTACAGTCCTCGAGGGCAGCAAACAGGCCCGGTTTTCAGGGCAACCTTTGAAAACCGTGCCTGTTTGCGGCCCCCAGGGACTGGAATTGTGCAGGTCCTGTGTGTGTGTACAGCAAGTTAAAACATTTCTGTATAATTACAAGTTAAAAAACACACAACAACATCTCCTTTATTTAAGTACAGCAGGTCAAAACATGTACAATACAGTTCAGCACAAAAGTATGGTCTGGCCTGTGATTAAAAAAAATCTTTATTCATAAATACAGTATACAAAACAAAACATCTCCTTTATTAAAGAAACATATACAGTACAGTGGGATGGTGTGCAAAACTGTAAGTCAGACCTGCACCACTACAGTCCTCGAGGGCAGCAAACAGGCCCGGTTTTCAGGACAACTTTGAAAACTGTGCCTGTTTGCGGCCCTCAGGGACTGGAATTGTGCAGGTCCTGTGTGTGTGTACAGCAAGTTAAAACAGTAAGTTAAATACAGTACAGCAGGTCAAAACATCTCCTTTATTTAAGTTCAGCAGGTCAAAACATGTACAGCACAGTTCAGCACAACAGCACAGTATGGTCTTACAGTTCCCGTGATTAAACCAGAAAGTCCACCACATTGTCCGTCCATGGCCGATTCCTTGCATGGCGCAAAACACCATTAATGCGGTCTCGAACGCCTTTCATTACAGGATCTGTAATTGGATAAAAGCGCCGCATTTCATCCAGAATGTTCTTTCTTAAATTGGCAGGAAGCGCCTTTTTTACGCGATTTCCTTCATAGTTCACTCTGAAGGCCCAGTCGCAGTACAACGAGTAGGGAACATGGTGCTTAAAATGTAACAAGGCATACTTGTGGGGTGCACCAGCACTCATCACCCTATACTTCTCCCTGAGCGCCGGTGGCAGATCACACAGGGTGATGTCGGGCACCGTATCGATGCGAGCGAATGTGGTCTTCTGTGACCTGGTGTGCTTGAGGCGAAGGGCGATGGTAGGTTGTCTGGGAGGAAGCTTTCCTCCAGTCCTGGTCTCTGTGTTGTCTCCTGGCGTGGTCTTGATGGGGTTGTCATGTCCTCCTCAACGGCATTAATGTACACTACATCTTCTGGTGGAGGGGGTGCGCTTGGTGATGGAAGGGGGTCGATGCTCCCCTTTCTCACATCTATGTCACCCACCTGCTCCGGCGTCGGAGAAACAGGGGCATTAACACCGAGCAAATGATGTATACCCGCTATGTCAGCCTCTATCTTCTCCATCCGTCGATCCATCCATTGATCCATATGTTGCATCCGTTGATCCATATCTAGCATCCGTTGATCCATATGTAACATCCGTTGATCCATATGTAGCATCCGTTGCTCCACATTTAGCATTGTCTCCAGAAGCAGATCTATCTTTGCCAGCACAATAGAGTTCCCGGGGAGATCCACACTTATCCCATTCAGCATCCGATCTAACAAGCTGCTTCTTGTGCATGGCGTGTGGACATCTGGGTGGAAGGGTGCAACGGAGGAGGAGATGGGGGTTCCATGGAGATAAGCGGCGTCATCGAAGAAGGGTGGAGGAGGTGACCTGTGGATATCCGGTGGAGGAGAAGCGGCAGCGTCATCAAAGAGGGATGGAGAAATTGACCTTTGGATTTCCGGGCGAGAAGCAGAGTCGTCTAAGAGCAAAGGAGAAAGTGACCAGTGGATTGCAGAGGCAGAGTCGTCAGATAGAACTGGAAAGGATAGCCTGTGGGTTTCCGGGAGGGCGGCGGCAGCGTCGAGGACGAGGGGTGGAGAAGACGGGCTGAAGATTTCCGCGACAGCGGCGGCAGAGTCGTCAAAGCGTATTGGAGGAAGTGGTCTGCGGATTCGATGGGTTGGCTGCCAATCGTTTTGCATCGAGAGTACATCACCGTATATCTTCTTGACATAATAAGGCTGACGTCTATGAAAACCCTTAGCCTTTGGGGTCAGCAGAAGGTTTTCTTTATTGGCCTTAGCCTGTCGCTTTTGCCTTGGCGTGGAAACGGCAACCGCCTTTCGCTTTTTCTGCTTGACAGGCACGGCAGAGGCGAGTGGGTTCCTGCGTCCGTAGAATCGGGGTTGATCCATGGAAGCAGACGGCATACAGTAATGCAGTATCTGGACAAGGGCAAGTTCAGATAAAGATCATCGAGTGGTGGGCTATGCAAAGTGTGTAACCTTTTATGCATGGCAGCGAGGTACAGGTGTTGAAAGTGGGCGTACTCTAATGTGAGTCATTACCTTATAAATACACCATCCAATTTTGTGGATTCACTGCACATTGAATACACATCGACTAAACATCGAATATACATTCTTGTGTTTGTATTTCTTTCTACTCGCAGCAATGGTTGTTAAAAAGATTTCCAAGGATCTCAGCATGCGAATTAAGGAGATGTACACGAGCGGACACCGAATTGCTGCTATCCAACACTGGTTAGCTACTTCTGGCCTCGTTGTGCCTGCAACCACCGTGAGCTAGAATGCACACGGAAAACAACGAGAACGCAAAAGGGCACCAAGGGTAACTAACGTGTAAGTATATTTATAAAACTTTAAAAAAAAATTAGATCAAAAAATGTACTGTACACCTACAGTACTGTATCTAATATTTTTGTTATTTTTGTTGATTTATATTACAACAGTATATATATTTTGTATATTTATATTACAACAGTATATATATTTTGTATATTTATATTTATATTACAACAGTATATATATATTGTATATTTATATTTATATTACAACTGTATATATATTTTGTATATTTATATTTATATTACAACAGTTTTATATTGCTGCATATTAATAGAACAATATATTGTATCCTGTTGATCTACTGTCTCTAATATTTTTACTTACCGGATTGTTTTTCTTTACATTGTAGGGAGACAACTCTTCTGGTGGACAAAATAAGTGAGGAGAATGATGAGAAGAGTGCATTAAGGGCCAAATACACTCTGCAGGAAAATCACAATCTCACTGTATCTGAGGCCAGCATAAAGAAGTTGAGACGCAGCATTGGATGGAAATATGGACGTGTGAGGTTAGTACTGGACAGTACAGGAGGTAAAAGTGTTGTTTAGGAAACTGTACTGAACCGCTAAAAGTATTTATTCCTTGTCATTACAGAGCGTACCCCATGATAAGGGATGCAAACAAAATCAAAAGAGTGGTCCAGGCCCAGGCATGGATCGACAGTGGGGAAACTTTCCAGGATTGCATCTTCACTGACGAGTCTACTGTGTCACTGGAGAGATTTGCAAGCTTTACATTCCACAAAAAAGGCCGCATATCTTTGAAGCCGCGGCCAAAACACCCTGTGAAGCTGCATGTGTGGGGTGCCATCTCTAGGCGTGGACCAGGATGCATTGTCATCTTTGAAGGTAAAATATATGAAATATAATGTAGCCTTATGCACTGTACTTTACAAGTGTAGCCTTACTGTATGCACTGTACTGTACTATTGTGCAGTTTTTTGAGCACTTTTCTTTTCTTGCTATAGGAATCATGAATAAAGCTTTCTTCCAAGACAACATTGTCCCTGAGATAGTGCAATACATCACACGCGAGTTCCCGAATGGTCACCGCTTCTACCAGGACAACGATCCGAAGCACACTGCGTCAACAGCGCATATCCTTGAGCGCGGTGTCAACTGGGTGAAGACGCCAGTGGAGTAAGTGCGGTAACCATGTCTCATTTTTTCCCCACTGTTTTTACTGTGTTCTGTATCTCTTAAACTAATTGTCCTTTTTTTCCAATGACAGATCGCCAGACTACAATCCGATCGAAATGGTCTGGCACCAGCTGAAGGACCATATCCGGAAAGTGGCGAAACCCTCCAAAACGAATGAGTTGTTGAAAGGCATAATGAGTTTTTGGAATGATGTACTCACCGTGGAACGCTGCAATAAATATATAGACCATATTGCCACTGTGTTGCCCATTGTCATTGCGCATATTCATGATTATTTTTATATTTGTATTTTTTGGTTCCTGATAAAATAAAATAAATATTTATTCACATTCCTGCTAATCATAATCATTGACAACAACCACAACCCCCCCCCTTACAGTACACCAATGAATAAGAATGAATGACAAAACAACATGAATCAGTTAATGTTTTTTTTAACTCTCAATTCTCACAATGCTGTGCAAATCAGATTTACATTTCAAAATCAAGAAGGGATTTTTCAAAGCATTACCGTAAACAAAGCCTCAAAGGGTTGGGGGGGGGGGTTGGGGTGAGTCAAGTGCAGTAATCAGCTAGCTCCCATCTCAAAGAGGATTACACGCAGGCGCACTGAGGCTTTGTAGCTCGGCTATGGACGGATTAAGAACACAATGGCAATATTCAGAAAATTAACGACTCTGGAGAGAGGGGGTTGGGTGACTCATGCGCAGTAAGCAGCAAGCTCCCATCTCTAAAAGGATTAGAGTACACGCAGGCACAGTGAGGCGATTGACGCTCGGCTAGGGATGTATTAAAAACACAATGACTAACTAACTTCAGAAAATAAATGACTCTGTGGAGGTGTCTGTCGATAAGAGTTTGTGTGTGCGTGGGGGAGGGATGAAGGATTAGTTGTGCAGCAGTTCAAAGAAATAACATACTGTAGAGTACAGTAATTTCAAAAGGCAGTTCATCATATTACTGTAATTTGATCCCTACACCCCCAAATACAGTACATAAAAAGCACACAAATCAACCATGTGCAGGCAAACGCACAGATTTAATATCGTAATATCATGATGTTTTTTGCAGGCTTGTGGATAAAATAACAGTTAAAAAATCATAATTAAAATTTTTGGGGGGGGCACTCAAGCAAGCAGTGGTGGGTGAAGTTGCAGGCGCATGAGCAGGAATAAACTAGCTCCCATCCGATAGAGGATTACACACAGGCGCATAGAGAGGTGTTGCTCTGTGCAAATCAAATTCGTGAAGGGATTTTCCAAAGCGTTGCCAAAAACAAAGCCTCAAAATTCCCATCTCAAAGAGAATTACACGCAGGCGCAGTGAGGCTTTGTAGCTCGGCTATGGACGGATTCAGAACACAATGGCAAGATTCAGTAAATTAACGACTTTGTGGAGAGGGCGGGGGGGGTTGGGTGACTCATGCGCAGTAAGCATCTCCCATCTCAAAAAGGATTACACGCAGGCGCAGTGAGGCTTTGTAGCTCGGCTATGGACGGATTCAGAACACAATGGCAAGATTCAGTAAATTAACGACTCTGTGGAGAGGGGGGGTTGGGTGACTCATGCGCAGTAAGCAGCTTATATCTCTAAAAGGATTACATGCAGGCGCAGTGAGGCTTTGTAGCTCGGCTATGGACAGATTAAGAACACAATGGCAAGATTCAGAAAATTAACGACTTTGTGGAGAGGGGGGGGGTTGGGTGACTCATGCGCAGTAAGCATCTCCCATCTCAAAAAGGATTACACGCAGGCGCAGTGAGGCTTTTTAGCTCGGCTATGGACAGATTCAGAACACAATGGCAAGATTCAGTAAATTAACGACTCTGTGGAGAGGGGGGGTTGGGTGACTTTCAAGTCCTTGAGCTAGCGTTCGTGGGGGAGGGGGCTACAGGGTAACTCTGCATGAATTTCAAAGCTAAAGACATACTTTAATTTCAAAAGGCAGTTCATCATAATAATACATCCCCAAATACAGTACGTAAAAAGCACACAAATCAACCATGTGCAATCAAACGCACAGGGTCGCAGTCAAAAGCTACAGCACAAATTGAATATCGTAATACAGTAAGATGGTTTTTGCAGGCTTGTGGAGAAAAAAAATTACAATAAAAAAAAAAAAATATTTCATTTTTTTGTCACTCACTCAGGCAAGCAAGCAGTGGGCGAAGTTACAGGCGCATGCCCAGTAAATTCCTGCTGTCAAGCAGGAATGTGATTGAAACCAGACACACGTTCAAAGGAATGGTGTGGGAGAGATGTACTGCATTGTAGAGAAGATAAGAAGTTGAAATACCCTGCAGTGCAGTTAATTATCCTGAGCGAGGGGAGAGCGCTGTATATGCTGAAATGTGACACTGTTACTGACACTGCGTTTCAACAATTTTCAAATGAGACATACTGAGACATACTGTACTGCAGAACAGCACTGCAAATGCATGTATACTTTAAATATGCAAATTTAGAATTACTGCGTGCGCACACACAGACTGTGTACTGACGTAGGTTGAACCGTGAAGGTATTAGACTTCCAAGACAACAGCTCTCAAACGCCTGCCTGAGTTTTTACACAGCATTGCAGTATTGCAGACAGCGAGAATAAAATGCTAATATTACGAGCGCGAAAATAACGCAGTTCACTCCGGGCGAAAACGACAACAAAACGCACCTAACCGGGATAATCTGAGAGCCGCGGATCTAGCCGACTTATTCTCAGATCAGTCGCCTCTGTATATATAAATATATAAATATATAAAGCTGTGACCATGCAGCAAGCTTAAGCCTATAGGGAACCATGTTAAAAATGATTATTGAGGCAAAAAGTGACACTGTGTGCTCATTTGCATGTCATTTCCCAGAATCCCTTGCTGCAGTGGAAGTGCTGTATGCTGGGTGATAATGGGGAAAGGCGGGGTTGCAGACCTACCTAAGACATGCAGATGAGCATACAGTTGTATTTGCATATTTGCTTTCCTGTGGAGGGTTTTTGTCACTTTTTTTACTCACCATAACTTAACTCAGTATTATGGTTTAGCCTATCCCATAGCCTCTCTTGCATACCCAGTTAAAATCAACCCCACACTGATGAGACCCATCAAGGTCGGAACAGCTGTCTGTGGGTGGTTTTCTGGGTATGCACCTTAACCCTGGCTGTGCTCAAAGCTGTGACCATGCAGCAAGCTTAAGCCTATAGGGAACCATGTTAAAAATGGTTATTGAGGCAAAAAGTGACACTGTGTGCTCATTTGCATGTCCTTCCCCAGAATCCCTTGCTGCAGTGGAAGTGCTGTATGCTGGGTGATAATGGGGAAAGGCGGGGTTGCAGACCTGCCTAAGACATGCAGATGAGCATACAGTTGTATTTGCATATATATATATATATATATAAACACAAAAAAGAAAACCTCTAAAAAGCACTCAGACAAGTATATGCAAAAATAGTAATGGTAATTTATTAAATCAAAAAATAGTGAAAGACACAAACAGCTGACTGAAGAGCCTGCCTGACTGAATAAATCAGAAAATCATATGCTATACCAATATGCAGGATATTAGATGACAGAAACCTGTAAGCCTATTGCCATAACATAATGCATATCATATGGAAACATGGTAAATAAGTACTTCAGTGACCCAAATACATATATCACAATGATGGGAAACAAAGGAAGATACTCAGCTCCTTATTGGCAAGGCAGTGCAGTCTCAGGCAAGCACAACCCACACAGAACACGATTTCCATGGATGGGAAACAAAAAATAAATTGTCCCAATAGAGTGTCAGCAGGCAGGGTCAGCAGCAGCAACAATTAAAAAAGTCCCACAACGCGTTTCGCCCGCTAAGGCTTCTTCACAGGTGGTACTGGAGCCATGGAGCAAG
Source organism: Ascaphus truei (assembly GCF_040206685.1). NCBI lineage: Eukaryota > Metazoa > Chordata > Amphibia > Anura > Ascaphidae > Ascaphus > Ascaphus truei. Next base: position 316,364,170 of record NC_134484.1, read on the forward strand.
AACGTTTAAATAGGGCTGTGTAAAGCTGTGTATTATGACGTATTTCGCGCCAAAAAACCTTCCACAGAGGTGCACATCATATACTTCCTGATTGAAATGTCCATTTATTATGTAATTCAACTGGGTTCCAGCTAGGTGGTGCTGGTGATTCTCATAATACATGCTGTATTCTCTATGCTCCTGAATGTAGAACTGAATGACATCACGAAATCCAGCGAGACCAGCGGACCACATCCCGCTCATGCGCATTGCAGGCTGCTGACAGTATCAGCCATCTTTGTTGAGGTATTGACTTAGCCCTCCCTGAGATTAACTTCTCATATACGCGATCAGGGAAAACGATTCCTCGCGCATGCGCAGTGTTTATCAAGGCTTTCAACAGCCCCACAGGGATATTGGCTGCTAGATGATACATGCTCTTTTTTTTGTTGTTTTTTTGCACAGTAATTGCACCAGCCCTACCCAGGCCATTCATAGACCCAAAAGAGTAGATACATAATATTCATCATTAAAGATCCATCCACGGTCCACGGACCATATAAGTAGACATATCAGCAGTACAGATGTCCATCTCAAAGGTTTAACACCATCAGTGCCGAAGATAATAGTATCCCCTACAATGTAGGGAAATCGGAACCACAACAGGGTAATTTTAGATCTTCATGGCAGGAACAGGGATAACCTGCATATAAATAATAGTAATGATCTAAAGTGGTAGAGGGAGAAAAGAAATGATTAATATGCCTAATTAAACACAAACCATATTCTGCGAAAGAAAAAAAGAAATTTAAAAAATCAATCTCCAAACAAGGGAAAAAGAATACAGAAGGGGAACAATAATGGTAAATAGAATATGGGGATGATGTGTATGGAACTGTAAAAAGTTGTTAATAAATAAATCATAAAAAACAGTCATTAACCTAAACCCCTACAACCATAAAAAAAACCCTAAAAAGGGAAATTCCCTAAAACACATTATTGTTATGCATGAACATGAAATTAATAAAGAAAAAGGGCGGGCAGAGGAGTGGCCAAAAATATGGGAAAGAGATAGCAAGTGGCATTACAGGAACATTGCAAATCCCAAATAGTCATTAAGACCATTGGGTAGCATGGAACCTAAGGTGACAATCCACCTGCATTCATGTTGCAGGAGTGCTCTTTCAATATCTCCTCCACGTATCCCCAAGGAGACACGTTCTATTGCGAACGCGGAGAGAAATGAATTGTCAGCATTGTGTTCCTGTAAAAAATGTTTAGCCACTGTTGTAATTTTTTTTGATGATTCTATATCCTTAGATGCTGATTTAATGTTCCGACTGTGTTCCAATATTCTGAAACGAACTTCTCTAGTTGTCATCCCTACATACATTTTATTGCAGGGACACAACAGGTAATAGATCACCCCTTTAGAGCGACAGGTCAAAAACTGTTTGATCTTAAACTCATGCTGTCCCTTATGATCCTGAAAGGTAGAGGTTTGCTTAGCAAATTTACAAGCAGAGCAGCCACCGCATTTGAAAAATCCTTTTTTGTCAAATGTTGACAAAAAAGTAGGAGTATTTTGCGCAGTGTAGTGGCTGTGAACAAACTTGTCTCTTAAATTAGGAGACCTTCTGCTTGTTAGCTCTACTTTGGGTCCAAGTTTTTGTCTGAGGTCAGAGTCCATCATAAGGATTGACCAATGCTTTTGCAAAATTTCACGTAGCTGATTCCACTGCTGGTTATACGTACCAATAAATCTTATTTTATGGGAATCTGGTTCTTTAGTTTTTGGTTTTAATAAAAATACCCGGGTCATACTTTTGATGCGTTCATATCCTTTTTTGATTAACGACTGACTGTATCCTCTATTTTGAAACCTGTGTTTCATCTCTAATGCCCTAGCTTCATAAGTCATAGGGTTTGAGCAGTTACGTTTTAGGCGAATAAATTCGCCAATCGGTACTCCTGAAATTTGATGTTTCGGATGGGAGCTTGTAGCATGTAGGATTGCATTAGTAGCAGTCTCTTTCCGAAATATATCAGTGCTTAGGTGCCCATCACCATCAATCGTAATACATAAATCCAAAAAATCGATTGATGTAGAACTGTATTTGGAGATTAACCTAATATTCAGGCTGTTGTGGTTGAGCACATCGACAAACTGACCAAAATCCTCCGCACTGCACTGCCAGAGGATCACGATGTCATCGATGTATCTCAACCACAACAGAATCTGATCCGTCATAGCACTGTTGGCCTCTCTAAAGACCACCTCACGTTCCTACCAACCTAAAAAAAGGTTGGCATATGAGGGGGCACATGCCGCCCCCATTGCAGTACCCTTTAACTGTAAATAAAATTTATTCTTAAACAGAAAATAATTATGTGTAAGAAAAAAAGACATCAGCTCCATCAAAAAATCCACTAAAGTTCGTGTCAGATTAGTCATTGAGAGAAATTTGTATGATGCCGTCAAACCTTCCTGGTGATGGATGGAGGTATAAAGTGCCTCTACATCACATGTTGCTAAAATCACATTTCCATCAGCAATGATTTCATCCAGTCTTGATAGAGCATCCATAGTGTCACGCAAGAAGGTAGGTAGAGTCTCCACAATGGGATACAAAAAAAGTATCTATGAAGCGGCAGATTGGTTCACTAAGACCCCCAATCCCTGCCACAATGGGCCTACCTGGTGGGTTTAGGGGGTGTTTGTGAACCTTAGGTAAAATATAGAACGTCGGTGCAACCGGAAATTTGGTTATTAGACCTTTACAGATTTGTAATGTAATTGTACCCTGCGAGCAGGCACTCTCCAGGATACAATCCAATTCCAACTTACATTTTTCTATTGGATCAGAACCAAGTTCAAAGTAGCACTTGATGTCTTTTAATTGTTTGAAGACCTCATTTTCATATTGAATTTTAGGCCAGATCACCATGTTACCACCTTTATCTGCCGGTTTAATTTCCACATTGGATAGTTTACTCAGGTCCGTAAGAGCCCTCCATTGTGAGCCAGATAGATTATTAAATCCTGTCTTTTTTGGTAAATTTAGTATGTCCTCAGTAACAAGATTAGCAAAAATGTCAATGCATAAATTAGTTTGTATAGGAGGACAGAAAGTTGATTTAGGCTTGAAATTAGATACTTAACTCAACTCATTAACTGTACCCATAACGGCCAGTGATGGTAAGACAAGATCCTGTAATAGCTCACGCTCCTGTTTATTAAGGACTGTATCATCCTCGTGACTGCTCTCCTCAATACTGGAATTTTTTTTGAAGTGTTTTGTAAGGAGCAGTTTGCGACAAAACAAATTTAAATCCTTGATCCAATCAAATTTGTTAATATGAAACGTAGGGGAGAAAGAAAGTCCTTTCCGAAGAACAAATAATTGTTCATCGGAGAGGACCACATCAGAAAGATTAATAATAGTTAATTCGTCACTCACCACTTGGCATATTTGCCCCTTCTCCTTCTGCCTTTGTAGCCGTATCGCACTCTGTCTCTTAGTTGACGACTTCCCACGCCTTGTCCTCCTGGCGACTGATCTTGTCCTTGACTTTGTCCTAAAAAAGTTGATGGACCTGCATCTCCTTCTACCGAGTGCCTGGAGTCGTAGTCCGAAGAGTCAATATCTGTTGATGTAGCACCGGATACAGCAGCAGTGTTAGTTGCATTCTGGGTCTTGATTTCTTGGTAGTTCTCCTGCCATGTTGCCAATTGTAAACCTTATCTGTTTGGTTGTCGACAGAATCACGATTAAACTTAAGTTTCTTGATATCAGTAATTTCAGTTTCATATTTCACAATGTCTTCCTCAATTGTTTTAACAAATTGCAGATCATTAGGGTCAAGATTTTTTTGTATCATCTCTATTTCTAGAGAGACTTCCTTAAAGGTATTGGAGTCATGTTCGATAAGAATAGACATTAATTCGAACGAACAGTTGTTAAGTACTCCCTCCCATCTGACTGTATGATTTGGATCACTGAATTGGAATGCAGGGAATGTTTTAATTCTTAAACCCCTAGGTATAAGTTTGTGATCAAGATATCTCTCTAGGGCAGTTTTATTCCACCATACTCTTGCACGCTTACGCATTAGTGCATTTCGGAGCTTAATGTTGTCCCTCCCCACAGCTGATACCAGTTGTGGTGCCTGAATGTGGCTGACATCAGCCATAAAAAATATTTCATCTGCGTTTTTTAAACGTTCTTGCTCTCTAGCATTAAAATCCATTATTATTAATTCTACAAAAGACCATCAAATAGTATTATGTTGGTGGAGCAGGTATTCCAAGAACACTGATAGACAGTAACAATATATAACATACACAGGGGATGAATACCGCATCGACTATCAATTAATATATGCTATGTCTAAACCTATCTTAACCAGAAAAGTAAATCTGAGAAAGAAATCGCTGAAAACACGTTAACTGCTAGGCGGTGCTAGAGGAAAGGGTAAATATATAAACACAAAAAAGAAAACCTCTAAAAAGCACTCAGACAAGTATATGCAAAATTTGTAATGGTAATTTATTAAATCAAAAAATAATGAAAGACACAAACAGCTGACTGAAGAGCCTGCCTGACTGAATAAATCAGAAAATCATATAAATAAACCCAAAAGAAACCACAAAAGTACAATATTGTAAACCAAGCATGAATAATACAGTATCAAAAAGTGAGTGATCACTATGGGAACATAGTTCCCACAGTGAAGACAAAAGACCGGCCGGCCATAGTAAATGATACTGAGCTGAAGGTAGTTAAATATTAACCCTTGAAAACTGAACAAAATACAATATTGTAAAGTAAATAACAGGTGTGCTATACCAATATGCAGGATATTAGATGACAGAAACCTGTAAGCCTATTGCCATAACATAATGCATATCATATGGAAACATGGTAAATAAGTACTTCAGTGACCTAAATACATATATCACAATGATGGGAAACAAAGGAAGATACTCAGCTCCTTATTGGCAAGGCAGTGCAGTCTCAGGCAAGCACAACCCACACAGAACACGATTTCCATGGATGGGAAACAAAAAATAAATTGTCCCAATAGAGTGTCAGCAGGCAGGGTCAGCAGCAGCAACAATTAAAAAAGTCCCACAATGCGTTTTGCCCGCTAAGGCTTCTTCACAGGTGGTACTGGAGCCATGGAGCAAGAACGTTTAAATAGGGCTGTGTATTATGACGTATTTCGCGCCAAAAAACCTTCCACAAAGGTGCACATCATATACTTCCTGATTGAAATGTCCGTTTATTATGTAATTCAACTGGGTTCCAGCTAGGTGGCGCTGGTGATTCTCGTAATACATGCTGTATTCTCTATGCTCCTGAATGTAGAGCTGAATGACATCACGAAATCCCGCGAGAGCAGCGGACCACATCCCGCTCATGCGCATTGCAGGCTGCTGACAGTATCAGCCATCTTTGTTGAGGTATTGACTTAGCCCTCACTGAGATTAACTTCTCATATACGCGATCAGGAAAAACGATTCCTCGCGCATGCGCAGTGTTTATCAAGGCTTTCAACAGCCCCACAGGGATATTGGCTGCTAGATGATACATGCTCTTTTCGTGAGAAAGATATTTTTTGTTGTTTTTTTGCACAGTAATTGCACCAGCCCTACCCAGGCCATTCATAGACCCAAAAGAGTAGATACATAATATTCATCATTAAAGATCCATCCACGGTCCACGGACCATATAAGTAGACATATCAGCAGTACAGATGTCCATCTCAAAGGTTTAACACCATCAGTGCCGAAGATAATAGTATCCTTACAATGTAGGGAAATCGGAACCACAATAGGGTAATTTTAGATCTTCATGGCAGGAACAGGGATAACCTGCATATAAATAATAGTAATGATCTAAAGTGGTAGAGGGAGAAAAGAAATGATTAACATGCCTAATTAAACACAAACCATATTCTGCGAAAGAAAAAAAGAAATTTAAAAAATCAATCTCCAAACAAGGGAAAAAGAATACAGAAGGGGAACAATAATGGTAAATAGAATATGGGGATGATGTGTGGGGACCTGTAAAAAGCTGTTAATAAATAAATCATAAAAAACAGTCATTAACCTAAACCCCTACAACCATAAAAAAAAACCTAAAAAGGGAAATTCCCTAAAACACATTATTGTTATGCATGAACATGAAATTAATAAAGAAAAAGGGCGGGCAGAGCAGAGGCCAAAAATATGGGAAAGAGATAGCAAGTGGCATTACAGGAACATTGCAAATCCCAAATTTTGCAAAAGCATTGGTCAATCCTTATGATGGACTATGACCTCAGACAAAAACTTGGACCCAAAGTAGAGCTAACAAGCAGAAGGTCTCCTAATTTAAGAGAAAAGTTGGTTCACAGCCACTACACTGCGCAAAGTACTCCTACTTTTTTGTCAACATTTGACAAAAAAGGATTTTTCAAATGCGGTGGCTGCTCTGCTTGTAAATTTGCTAAACAAACTTCTACCTTTCAGGATCATAAGGGGTAGCATGAGTTTAAGATCAACCAGTTTTTGACCTGTCGCTCTAAAGGGGTGATCTATTACCTGTTGTGTCCCTGCAATAAAATATATGTAGGGATGACAACTAGAGACGTTCGTTTCAGAATATTGGAACACAGACGGAACATTAAATCAGCATCTAAGGATATAGAATCATCAAAAAAAATTATAACATTGGCTAAACATTTTTTACAGGAACACAATGCTGACAATTCATTTCTCTCCACGTTCGCAATAGAACGTGTCTCCTTGGGGATACGTGGAGGAGATATTGAAAGAGCACTCCTGCAACATGAATGCAGGTGGATTGTCACCTTAGGTTCCATGCTACCCAATGGTCTTAATGACTATTTGGGATTTGCAATGTTCCTGTTATGCCACTTGCTATTTCTTTCCCATATTTTTGGCCTCTCCTCTGCCCGCCCTTTTTCTTTATTAATTTCATGTTCATGCATAACAATAATGTGTTTTAGGGAATTTCCCTTTTTAGGGTTTTTTTTATGGTTGTAGGGGTTTAGGTTAATGATTGTTTTTTATGATTTATTTATTAACAGCTTTTTACAGTTCCCCACACATCATCCCCATATTTTATTTACCATTATTGTTCCCCTTCTGTATTCTTTTTCCCTTGTTTGGAGATTGATTTTTTAAATTTCTTTTTTTCTTTCGCAGAATATGGTTTGTGTTTAATTAGGCTTATTAATCATTTCTTTTCTCCCTCTACCACTTTAGATCATTACTATTATTTATATGCAGGTTGTTCCTGCCATGAAGATCTAAAATTACCCTGTTGTGGTTCCAATTTCCCTACATTGTAGGGGATACTATTATCTTCGGCACTGATGGTGTTAAACCTTTGAGATGGACATCTGTACTGCTGATATGTCTACTTATATGGTCCGTGGACCGTGGATGGATCTTTATTGATGAATATTATGTATCTACTTTTTTGAGTCTATGAATGGCCTGGGTAGGGCTGGTGCAATTACTGTGCAAAAAAACAACAAAAAATATCTTTCTCACGAAAAGAGCATGTATCATCTAGCAGCCAATATCCCTGTGGGGCTGTTGAAAGCCTTGATAAACACTGCGCATGCACGAGGAATCGTTTTCCCTGAATGCGTATATGAGAAGTTAATCTCAGTGAGGGCTAAGTCAATACCTCAACAAAGATGGCTGATACTGTCAGCAGCCTGCAATGCGCATGAGCGGGATATGGTCCGCTGGTCTCGCGGGATTTCGTGATGTCATTCAGCTCTACATTAAGGACCATAGAGAATACAGCATGTATTACGAGAATCACCAGCGCCACCTAGATGGAACCCAGTTGAATTACATAATAAACGGACATTTCAATCAGGAAGTATATGATGTGCACCTTTGTGGAAGGTTTTCTGGCGCGAAATACGTCATAATACACAGCCCTATTTAAACGTTCTTGCTCCATGGCTCCAGTACCACCTGTGAAGAAGCCTTAGCGGGCGAAACACGTTGTGGGACTTTTTTAATTGTTGCTGCTGCTGAACCCTGCCTGCTGACACTCTATTGGGACAATTTATTTTTTGTTTCCCATCCATGGAAATCGTGTTCTGTGTGGGTTGTGCTTGCCTGAGACTGCACTGCCTTGCCAATAAGGAGCTGAGTATCTTCCTTCGTTTCCCATCATTGTGATATATGTATTTAGGTCACTGAAGTACTTATTTACCATGTTTCTGTCACACTTGCCTCTGATCCGCGCAGAGACCGACTCAGGGAAGCACCACGGGGCAGAGTCATGCGCCCACGCACTGCCAGGGCAGTGCAGGCGCAGCAGCGTGATGGCGGAGCTCTGCGAGACGCAGCGCGCACGCGCACGGGTTGCTCGGCAACCAGGAAGCAGGAGAACGTGAGGGAGCTGCTGGAGCCTCCCACAGGCGGAGACTTGCTGAGTGAACCGCATGACGTCATCACGTCGCGACGCGCATCGCGCACGCGCGCGGGTTGCCCGGCAACCAGACCTAGCATCAGGAAAGCCTAATTGCAAGCTGTTTTTGATCAGTGTCTCTCTGACACCATTGGTGGACCAGTACACACCCCTGCAAGGTAATTGGACCCTTCCCACATATATACCTGCTTCTGCCTGTCCTTCATTGCTGAGCATAAACTCCTGTTTATGCATTGTGCTCACCGCTGCTGTTTAGTTTTGTCTTGAACCTGTCTGACCTGTTTGACCCTGCCTGTTACTAGGATTTCTACACTCTCCAGCACTTTGACCCCGGCTTCGTTACTCGACTACTCTACCTTCTATTACCCAGGACCTTGGCTACGAAACTCTACCTACCCGGACTCTCCAACCCTGGAACACGGCAAGTACCCTGACTACCCTGACCTCTCCAACCCTACGACGCGGTACGACTAGGACTACGCATTCCGGACAGGACTGCGTGGTTGTGGGTCGGTGCCTATACATACCCCACCTCAGCCCCGCGGTCTTCCGTCCTGTTTGTGGTGAGCGCAGCGTGACAATATGCTCAGCCCAACAAACATGGACGCCGCTGAGGTGGCCCGATGCTTAGACACCCATGAGGAATGCTTCCGGCAACTTACCGGCTCATTTACACTAAAGGAACAACTAGTTTCCCAACTTAAACAAGACGTGGATACCCTGACTGAACAAGTTAGATGTTTAACTGTATCTACCACCAACCCCGTTCCACTCGCAGCCACTCCTGCACTTATCACACCTACCTCCGAACCACGACTACCTGCACCCAACCGTTATGCAGGGGATCCCAGCGGTTGTCGGGGGTTTCTGAACCAGTGTTTCATACAGTTTGAACTAATGCCCTCTCACTTTCCGGTTTCACGTACTAAGGTCGCATACATAATCTCCCTGCTGACTGACGCCGCCCTGGCATGGGCTTCTCCTATCTGGAAGCAACGCCCAGATTTGACCTCTGACCTTACTCTCTTCGTCACTGAATTTAGAAGGGTGTTTGACACCCCAGGACGTAAGGTTACGGCTGCATCCACTCTGCTTAATATTTCTCAGGGAGACCGTACTGTGGCTCGTTATGCCCTGGACTTCCGGACGGTGGCGGCCGAGACCGTCTGGAACGATGTGGCTCTATCTGCAGTCTTCTGGCAGGGTCTGTCCGAACGGTTGAAGGATGAATTAGCAGCCCTGGATCGTCCCGCTGGACTTGAGAACCTTATAGACCTGTGCATCCGGATGGACCAGCGCCTCCAAGAAAGAAGGATGGAGAGAAACAAACACCCCCGAGGTATACAATCGTCTTCTCTGTCTACCATAGGGCCTCTACTCTCCACAACTCCTGTCCTAGATGAACCCATGCAGCTGGGAGGGACTAGCCTTTCGCCTATCGAGAGGCAACGAAGAAGACGAGCGGGACTATGCCTCTACTGTGGCAATAACGGCCACCTGGTATTCAACTGTCCACTGAAGCCGGGAAATGCCAAAGCCCAGTGAGTATAAGGAGGATCACGCTGGGTACTGCAACTCTTCCCCCTCCTCAACCCTCTACGAGGTTTTATCTACCTATCTCCATATCCGGTGAGACCTTCACAGTACAGACACAGGCCTTTCTGGATCCGGGGTCAGGAGGAAACTTCGTGGACCAAAAGTTCGCCTTCAAGAATAAAATACCGTTGGTACCCAAAGATCGACCGGTAGGTCTTGAAGCCATTGACGGACGACCCTTGCAGCCCGCGATCATTTCCTTACAAACCATACCCCTTAACATCATGACTAGCGACTTTCACTCCGAGACTATAACCTTTGATGTCATTCACACCCCCTCCTCGAACATCATTCTGGGACTTCCGTGGCTCCGGATCCACAATCCTGTCATTGACTGGACAGAGGCCACGCCACTACGTTGGAGTTCTTTTTGCTTGGAACATTGCATGTCTGCTCCAAAGGCAGTGGCAGGAATGGAGGTCACGGATCCTGACAGGGTACAGCTGCCGGGGATATACGAAGATTTCCGCGATGTCTTTGACAAACGTCAAGCAGAGGTACTTCCGCCACATCGGACGTACGACTGTCCTATCGATCTTCTACCCGGGGCCATACCTCCCAGAGGAGGGTCATACCCACTATCTATTCCTGAGACCCAGCTCATGAGAACATATATTCAGGAGAATCTCCAGAGGGGGTTCATTAAGAAATCGTCATCACCTGCGGGGGCAGGATTTTTTTTCGTCAAGAAAAAGGACGGAATCCTCAGACCCTGCATTGATTACCGGGGTCTCAACAAACTCACCATAAAAAAACGCTACCCCCTTCCGTTGATAGCCGAATTGTTCGACAAACTCCAGGGAGCCAGGATCTTCACCAAACTGGACCTCAGAGGAGCCTATAATCTGGTTAGAATCAGAGAAGGAGACGAATGGAAGACAGCATTCAATACTCGCGACGGGCATTACGAGTACCTGGTCATGCCATTTGGATTGTGTAATGCTCCTGCGGTCTTCCAAGACTTTGTCAACGACATTTTCAGAGACCTTCTGGACCACCATGTTATTGTATACCTGGACGATATATTAATTTTTTCCAGATCCATGCTGGAACATATGATGCATGTCAAACAAGTCCTGCAGCGTTTAAGAGAGAACCATTTGTATGCCAAGCTCGAGAAATGCCATTTCCATCAAACATCCACCTCTTTTCTCGGCTACATCATATCGGATACCGGTCTTGCTATGGACCCTACCAAGGTCAAGGCGGTACTCGAATGGCCCTGTCCCCTCTCCCTCAAGGCCATCCAAAGGTTCCTCGGTTTCGCTAACTACTACCGGAGGTTCATTCAGGGATTCTCATCGGTAGTAGCACCCATCACGGCACTCACACAGAAGGGAGCTGATCCAACAAGGTGGACTGAGAAGGCTCTCCAGGCTTTCGAGAGAATAAAGACGGCATTCACCTCAGCACCCATCTTAACCCATCCAGATCCTTCGTTACCTTTTTTTTTGGAGGTCGACGCCTCCGATGTAGGAGCAGGTGCTATACTTTCACAGAGAAAGAATCATCAAGCTCCACTTCATCCTTGTGCATATTTTTCAAAGAAGTTTTCCTCCGCCCAAAGGAATTACGATGTAGGTAACCGGGAGCTCCTCGCTATCAAGCTGGCCTTGGAGGAGTGGAGGCACTTACTGGAAGGCACAGAGTCGCCAGTCACGATACTTACTGACCATAAGAATCTTCTGTACATTGAGGGAGCACGGCGACTAGGATCTCGCCAGGCAAGATGGTCCTTATTCTTTACTCGCTTTAACTTCCTCATTTCCTACATTCCTGGTTCAAAAAACATTAAAGCCGATGCCTTGTCATGACAGTTCCTGGTAGAGGATAACAAGGTGGATCAACAGGAGACCATTCTCCCTTCCACTTGTATTCTGGCTGCTAATACTTTTAGTGCCTTAACGGACATTACTAAAGCTCAGAACAACATCCCGGCAGGACTCAACGTTCCGGAGGACCGGTTGTTCACTCCCCGTAAATTCCAGAGGAGAGTCATGGAGTGGGGACATTCATCCAAGACTGCAGGCCATCCTGGCACCAAAAGAACTGCTGAGTTCATCGAACGCACATTCTGGTGGCCCTACATGCGGAGAGACATACAAGCCTTCGTAGCCACGTGCGCTACTTGTGCTCGAAGCAAGACGCCACACAACAGACCAGCAGGTCTCCTTCAACCACTACCCATCCCAGTACGTCCATGGACACATATATCGATGGACTTCATCGTTGAGTTGCCCAAATCTAGAGGCATGGACACTATACTTGTGGTAGTGGACAGATTGTCCAAACAGGCACACTTCATCCCTATGAAGGGTTTACCCACTGCACCAATGTTATCCGAAGTTTTCATCAGGGAGATCTTCAGGTTACATGGGTCCCCGCAGGTTATTGTGTCCGATAGAGGATCCCAGTTCATCTCCCGGTTCTGGAGGGTGTTTTGTAAAAATCTGGACGTTACCCTACACTTTTCATCAGGATATCACCCCCAGACCAATGGACAGATGGAACGTACCAATCAGTCTCTGGAACAGTTTTTGAGGTGCTTTATCGCTGACACTCAGGACGACTGGGCGGAACTTCTCCCATGGGCAGAATTCTCCCACAATAATCTACAGAACGAATCATCCCAACAGTCACCATTTATGGTCAACTATGGCTTCCATCCGTCGGCACTTCCTTCCCTCATCTCCAAGTCTGGAGTCCCGGCCGCAGAGGACAGGATTCGCCACTTACAAGACCTATGGCAGAAGATCCATCGGAATCTACAGCACGCTGGTATATTACACAAGAGACAAGCGGATCGTCACCGAAGAGAGGTCCCAGGGTACTCTGTAGGACAAAGGGTTTGGTTATCTACCAAAAACATTCGGCTAAAGGTAGCTTCACCCAAACTGGCACCACGTTTTATCGGCCCTTTCCGCATCACCAAAAGGATCAACCCAGTAGCCTATCGGCTTGAACTGCCAAAAAATATGAGGATTCCTTCTGTATTTCACTCATCCCTTCTCAAACCTTATCATCAAGACTCATCCCCCAAAGGACAATCTAAACCTCCGCAAACCATACTGGTAGAGGGCCAACAAGAATATGAGGTTCAGACCATTCTCAACTCCAGAATATCCAGAGGAGGATTACAATATCTTGTACACTGGAGAGGCTATGGCCCAGAGGAGAGAGAGTGGATTCCTCATCATCAGGTACATGCCAACCGCCTCATCTCTGCCTTCCACCGTAGGCATCCTGAGAAACCATCTCTGGTTCGCCCGGAGGTCTCCCCTCAAGGGGGGGATACTGTCACACTTGCCTCTGATCCGCGCAGAGACCGACTCAGGGAAGCACCACGGGGCAGAGTCATGCGCCCACGCACTGCCAGGGCAGTGCAGGCGCAGCAGCGTGATGGCGGAGCTCTGCGAGACGCAGCGCGCACGCGCACGGGTTGCTCGGCAACCAGGAAGCAGGAGAACGTGAGGGAGCTGCTGGAGCCTCCCACAGGCGGAGACTTGCTGAGTGAACCGCATGACGTCATCACGTCGCGACGCGCATCGCGCACGCGCGCGGGTTGCCCGGCAACCAGACCTAGCATCAGGAAAGCCTAATTGCAAGCTGTTTTTGATCAGTGTCTCTCTGACACCATTGGTGGACCAGTACACACCCCTGCAAGGTAATTGGACCCTTCCCACATATATACCTGCTTCTGCCTGTCCTTCATTGCTGAGCATAAACTCCTGTTTATGCATTGTGCTCACCGCTGCTGTTTAGTTTTGTCTTGAACCTGTCTGACCTGTTTGACCCTGCCTGTTACTAGGATTTCTACACTCTCCAGCACTTTGACCCCGGCTTCGTTACTCGACTACTCTACCTTCTATTACCCAGGACCTTGGCTACGAAACTCTACCTACCCGGACTCTCCAACCCTGGAACACGGCAAGTACCCTGACTACCCTGACCTCTCCAACCCTACGACGCGGTACGACTAGGACTACGCATTCCGGTCAGGACTGCGTGGTTGTGGGTCGGTGCCTATACATACCCCACCTCAGCCCCGCGGTCTTCCGTCCTGTTTGTGGTGAGCGCAGCGTGACAGTTTCCATATGATATGCATTATGTTATGGCAATAGGCTTACAGGTTTCTGTCATCTAATATCCTGCATATTGGTATAGCACACCTGTTATTTACTTTACAATATTGTATTTTGTTCAATTTTCAAGGGTTAATATTTAACTACCTTCAGATCAGTATCATTTACTATGGCCGGACGGTCTTTTGTCTTCACTGTGGGAACTATGTTCCCATAGTGATCACTCACTTTTTGATACTGTATTATTCATGCTTGGTTTACAATATTGTACATTTGTGGTTTCTTTTGGGTTTATTTATATGATTTTCTGATTTATTCAGTAAGGCAGGCTCTTCAGTCAGCTGTTTTTGTCTTTCATTATTTTTTGATTTAATAAATTACCATTACTATTTTTGCATATACTTGTCTGAGTGCTTCTTAGAGGTTATCTTTTTTGTGTTTATATATTTACCCTTTCCTCTAGCACCGCCTAGCAGTTAACATGTTTTCTGTGATTTCTTTCTCAGATTTACTTTTTCTGGTTAAGATAGGTTTAGACATTGCATATATTAATTGGTAGTTGATGTGGTATTCATCCCCTGTGTATGTTATATATATATATGCTCATAAATCGAATTATGTATTTATCAGCCTGTTTATGACTTAAACAACATTAATAATATTATTAATCCATACTCATGAGACAGAGTAAAAAATAATGTACTGTACATAATGTGTACAAAATAAATGTCCAATGAGCACAACAAGAGGTCATGCAAAATTCCTCATAAGTGACGGCCATAGTATGATGCTTAGAATGAAACACAGTTTTTATCATTTTCTATCCAACTATCAGAGTATATTAGATGATATTTAAAATGATATATAACTATTAACCTTAAACATATCTTAGATAAAAAAATGCTTGAGCTCCCAGTCAGTATTAATTCCACTCGGGTCCAAAGCCCCCAGAGTGTATATCCAGTACATATCACGGTGGGCACGGGAATAAATTCGAGTGCACTAAAGGAAAAAAACATTTAGGGAGCCAGAATGGTAGACCGCGAAGTGTCTGGATACAGGGTATTTCTGATCAGCATTTTTAATTGAACTAAGATGTTCTGTGATCCTAATTTTAAGGGGTCTAATCGTTCTACCAATATACCTACTACCACACACACACACAATTAAGCACATAAATAACATAGTATCTCTTTGCTTTCTCTCTTATTTTTTTTTCTTACAATCAACTTCATACATATTTCAGTATCCGGTGCAGCATTATTCCCAAATGAAAAAAAGTAACCATTTTCTCCCCCACTGGTTAATAGTGATACAATAGCCCACGCAGCTATATAATTACTCTGGGTTTCATTATTTTTGGACACCATAAATCATTAGCAAGCACTGATGCAGTTTTGTAAATAACAGACACATACATGATGGAGATTGTTGTTGTTTGTCATAGATGGTTTTAGGTACTGTAGTTGTCAATAAAGTTAAAATGCAAGACAAATTAAAGATTTTATGGAAAAAATCAGTGACTCGTGTCGTAGGTGAATGTTCGTCAGCAACGGTTATTTTTGTTCCCTTTTATTCCTTTAAAAAAAAAACATACAATCTCCTATTAAAGTTAAATGCAACAACAAAATTGACTGTAATCATCATTCATCTCCAGATTGCAGTGCTAGGCCTGTTAATAGAATATCTTCAAATGGTGTTATTTATAGTTTTTAGGTTGCTTCAAGATGTTGCTGATTACCATATGTGCCAGAAATAGAAAAAGCAAGGAGATAGAAAGAGTGCCATTTCGTGAATGGATCTGACACTTGCAGCATATTGCAAATGGAATGAATTATTTTATCTCTTAGATTGTGTCCATAAAAAAGTGCATATTTTACTATATAAAAAAAATTCACATTCGGATCCACATTCAATAGGGTCTATGTAACAAGGTGGTCTTTCTTCATGCCTTCTTCCTCAAACCCTGAGCCACAACATTTACCAGTCCTATTTTCTTTGGTAAAAAGTAACAGAATTTTCAGCAACCCCACATTTTTACAGGGTTGTACAGATAGAGGAAGCCTTACTGCCATCATGACCATGAGACGGTCCGAGATGACATCAAGTGTAAACACTTCGTTGTCTGTGGCTCGTCCACGACCGAACTAGCTTCTTGCCATCAAAGTGGCAGTCAGTCTTAGTACATCTGTATCTACACGCATACTTTTCTCTTTTAACCATTGCAATACCCGTAGCTTGTTCCATCTTTTGCCATTGTCTCTGTGTTTCTCTCCCACATGAACCTGAGACATAGAAGTCATAGAACTAGGGAGCATCACATTGTATCAAATCTCATGTACCATCAATGGTACAGAAAGAGCAGGTTGAAACATAGTACAGTATTATATTTTTTAAGCATGGGTAAACGAAAACATTTTGTTAAAACAAAGACATTTTGTAAATACAAAAGATGCTCATTCTCATAGATAGGTTTCTTTACCAGTTTATGAGTTTCTTTACAGTTTCTTTACCATTTTCAGAACTGTGGAGCTTGTTTAAATCAGAACTCCTACTTTATTTGTGTGTGTGTTTTTAATAAGTTTGAAGCTGGGGTCTCTGGAGCTGAACCATGTTAATTTCATCTCCAGAGACCCCCTGCTTCCTGATATACATACCTTCCACAGGGGTGCTAGTAGCAGCTACGGATGGGCTAGTTGGGGCTATGATAATGGAAGTTTAAATGTCCCACGTTACATGGGCCAATAGGAAACATATATGTATATATATGTATATATATATATATATATATATATATGTATATACAATAAGGGTCTGCGCTCGTGTGTGGAAAGCCAGAAGTATAGGATATATAAAATTAATTGAACCGGTAATAAATCATAAATACATCAACATGATATTAATGAATTAATATAATGATATACCAATACAATATATCCTAAATAATGAAATTAATTAATATACCAAAAATGCACTGTGAATGTCCAATATTAAAAAAAAAAAAAAAAAAGCTAAAAACATGCAATTATACAAAAAAAAAAAAAAAATTTAAAAATTTATGTGTGGTGCTGTGAACTTTGCCTTAATCTGCTCAATGCAGATAGTCCTCTAGAGTCCAACAAATAAGTCCAATAATTGGGGAGATTCAAGTGACCTAGGATACATGCCTGGTCTAAACTTCCTAATATATTTCTTAACTCCATACTATATTCTTTATGGAGTTCAATGCTGCTCTTTTCCACACTGGTTCTATTTTATAGTCCAAATTGGATTTATATACATAAACACAAAGATACTTTAACCTCCATCTTATGGGACACTGACTAACACTCATTTAATATCACAAATGGTTCTGCAATATTAAGAGTAAAACCACTCATAAGGGATTATGGTTTCAATCTTTATCCATGATAATACTAAGTAAAATATAAATAATGTACTAAGATAAAAATCAATTGGTATCTAAAAGACTATTATGCTCTTTCTTGTTCATTAATTGATCTACCCTCTTTAAGCCACATTTATATTGTATTGAATAAATATCTAACTCTTCTGTTTATTGGGGCATTTAGGATATCTTGAGATGTACCCTTATAGTATGTTTAACTAAAACAAATAAGGACATTGACTATGAAATAATTTTTGTTTTATAAGAATAATAATAATAATTTTTTGTTTAACATATGAAATGTATAACTGTTGCTAAATATCATTTATATTGAGGTGTTGGCAACTACAGTATATTCTCTTGATATCTCTAGATACACCCTTGTAGTCCGTATAATAACAACAAAATAATATAGACAAGGACATCAACTATATATTTGTTTTAATAATTTTATAGTATAACTGGTATTCATCAGTATTGTATATATATTTCTTTGTGCTGGCAAGTATTTAGTGATGTGGATGCAACATTAGGTGTTCACATATGTATTCAATCGGTTCCACGTACAATTTAAATTGCCAACACATTGTTTTTTGCCTTTTAACTAATTAAGCTAATTGGATTTGGGAGGTATATAATATGAGACACCACACACCCAGAGTCCAACCCCTGAAGAAGTCTGTAAATCAGATGAAACGCGTAGGGAAGGTGTGCAGTGGACTTTGCAACGCTTGCCATTGAACTGCTGAGAATCTGTACCGGTCCGGTAATTAGAACGGTTCCCGTGACGTCACCCGCTGGTCCGCGACTTCAACCGTCCCCGGTGGGAACTAAAGATCAACTGTTTGGTGTATACCGGGGGAGAGACCATCGTGGAGTGCCTGATACGTCAGTTCCTGCAGGCAGTGAACAACGGAGGCAGCAATCTGTTCCAGTGGTGTCACGGAGGGACTACAGCAGCAAAGCAGCGTTTCCTGGTCCTAGGAGCATGAGTATTACTCATACAATGCTTTTAATTGTTTTATGTTTGTGAGTTCATTTTTATTGAGATTTTTGGGAATTAAATATATCTATTTTGCACAGTAATGCACTAGGATTTGGCGCTTTTTTTTCTTATATTTTTCTATATATATATGTATGTATATAAATATAAAATGCCTTAAGACTGTATCACTTGAAGTGACGGAATGAATAAAAGCCATTGTTTAATTTCCCAAAATACATCTCCCTGGTTGTACCTTTGCACATTTCTCTTACATATGGTGTCAGAAGTTGTCATGCGAGGTGGCCCTTGAATTTTAAAGGTGCCACAGAGACTGCCTGGGAAATTTTTGTGCTTTTGTCTGCTTACAGTTCCTGCAACAGCTTGAGCAATTAAGGCAAGAATAGAAGTGACAACAATGAAATGGCTACAGGAAAACTATACTGCACTGGAGAAAGCTACAATGCCACAGTTTGACTGGGGGGACTGCGACAGATGGTGACCCAGACAAGGTACTAACGCTGTGACCAGTGTCAACCCCACCACTTGTAAGGGAAAAAAACAAACAAAAAAAAACAAACATAAAAAAAACAAACATTAAAAAAACTCTGTGGGTTTTTAAAATGACCGCCCAGCTGAAGTTAAGTACCGACTCTGCAAGAATGAAGAAGAAAATGTGTTCCCGGTGTAAAAAGCCCAGCCACGTGGAGCAGTGTCCCTTCAGGCCTTATTCTGATAATGAGGATGATGCCCTTGTGGCCCCAGACAAAGGGCAGTAGCCAGAGGAATATTTCTTTCAGCGAGTCAAGGAACTGCAGCAGCAAGCAATGCACTGTGGTCACAAGGAAAATGCAGAAGCTTTCATTATGATGTGCACATTCAGTACAACTGATGATAAAGAGAAATAATATGTGCCCAGTACTGCGGATGTATCAGAATCTACAAAAGTAAAGAAGAAGAAAACAAAATCTACAAAGACGCTTGTGAGAACTACGAACTCTGCAAGCAAAGTCTGCTGACCTGTAGGAATACCTGTTGGAGTTCTAGCGAATACATTAGGAAGACTCTATAATAAAGACTGTGACTCATTGCTCTGATGAGCGACTCACGATCCAGCACTACTGTACCTACTGATCGACAGAAGGGTTCCGAGCATAATTTAAACCGCAACCGGCAGCTCGTATTCTCAGTGTTCATATAAAGTAAAGAAGTGCAACTGTGGCTCCTAAATATATATTTTTTAGACATTAAATGGAATTTATCCTGGTTAGGAAGGGAGTTTAGAGGAGGTCAGATCCAGGCTATCCCTTGAATTTCCTTATTACTACTTCCATATGCATAATACAAACACGGTATACAGCATTCATCTGTCCCCTCGGATATATATGAGTAGCATCGGCTGACACGCCACTGTTCTACCACAGTCAAATTGTGATTTTGGGTTAACCATTAATAGGCTATCCCTTTATCCAGACTAATAACGTGTATCTACATTGATTATAGCTAAAGAGCTAACCAACTTATGGAGGAGCAAAGGTGCTTATAGTCTGGCACTTAATAAACCCATGTAAGGTCAAACAGTGATATAGGGTTAACCATTACTAGGTTAACCATTACTCCTATACCCAGGAGCGTTGTTAACGGTTTATAGTACATATCGCATGGGGTTAACAGTAACTGGTTCACTCATGAATGCAATTAAAGCTGACGAATCCACTATTTATGTGTCTATCGGCGTCTTCATGAGACAAGCTCTGAAGTATTCTGTAGCACCGATTGTTACATTATACATCTGGAAATTAGCAACTTACTGGCTAAGTCATAATTGAGATAAAAAATACATTGGACCCTGTGGGGTCAGCTACAATATCTAACACTTGTGAGCCCCACCAATTGCACTGACCTTTTCACACATACGTGTATCTTCAGTTGTGTGTTTGCCAGTATATAAGCAGACCCCCATGACCCGTTCTGCTGAGGTTTTGTTTTAAATTTGCTTCTTCGATCAGGCACTTAGCTGAGTCAATCATATTAATTCAGAATCATATGTTTATTGCGTTCAACCTTATTTTATATTTGTAGCATAGCTCAACAATAAAGTATTTTTTAATTTTGACATCATTTCATTGGGCAATCCTTGCTCCTCTTACCTCCACCAGCTCAATCCCTCTTTTCTGTCCCTGTGGACAACACTTGATAGAGTGCTCTCGTTCATTTCTTTTTAGTATACATATTGTGTTTTACCCCAGATTGTAGCACCAAACTTTTGCAATTAGTTCTCCTCTGAGCAGTCGCGAGAGTTCCCTCCCATCCCCCTTCCCTTTTAGTTTGCATATCCAGGAATAATAACATATTTAATTTCCTCCACCTTTGTGCTGATGTCTCTAGTGCTTCCTATGCAGATATAAATGGGAGCCCACAGGAGGCAGTAGAGAATCCTTTGTAGTGTACTACATTTATTAAACTGGTCAGTTTCATCCACAATATTGAACTCACAGACATCAGTACAGCAGCAGGCCAATTATACAACTCAGTATTGTTCCGATGTTACTACGTACCCAAGTCTCAGCGTCCTCGACCAACTTCAACATCAGCCATGAGCATAATCCCAAGTAAGCATCTGACCACCAATCTCATTGTTAAAATAGATTTCCAAAAGGCACGCCTCACTATATTAGGGGAAAACCCAATAAGACCCTGATCTAGGGATCCCAATTCATGTGTCAAGTGCATTGAAGTGTGTTTGCTAGTTACTCAGCTATTTGTAAGACCTGTTCCCTAAGGATGTCATCAAAGTAATCAGGCAAATTAGTTACTTAATCACTCTGAATATTATTTACCATTTTCATTTTCTAACTCTAATTGTTTTTCCATGCTGTAATTTGTCTTACATAAAAAGTACAAACTTGCCTCTGATGTGTTATTATTGTGTGCTTGAAGAGAATTTTATTTAAATCTTTCATTTTCAAGTCACATACAAAAATCTTAGTGCAATCTCCACATCCCTTTACATAAATTGGAGTCTATGACCGGGATTTGTGAGTAGTTTTTGTATAATATAGAAACTTACATATAATTAAAACTTAGTTCATCTCCAGGTCTAAGCGATGTCTTCATCTGTTAGGCTCCAGCGTAGTTCAGGTAAGGGGAGATATCCAATTCCTTACAGATGACAGTCCCGTGCGCTGGGGCTGACTCTGAATCACTCACTGCAGTTTCACCTCCGCGTGTATCGGCGTGGTGTGTGATGCAGTGCGCATGCGTGTGAAAGAAGCCCTCTGTAGCTGTCCGAGGATGCCAGTTCGTTGAGGGATCACGACCGGAGTGAAAACACTTGAGTATATGCCAGCCACCAAGATTAAGGTAAGCTGGTTACACTATTCGCGACGATATGAACGAAGTTTTAATTATATGTAAGTTTCTATATTATTGTTGTTACATTATATTATTATACCCTTACCTTCGTGCGCACCTGTGCTTTTTTTCTTGGTTGCCTGGTTCTGCCGACGGAGTCTTCCGCCGGGATCCATCTTTGGAGTGGGGGGAGACACTTCGAACCACAGGAGCTGCAAGAGAAAAGGGGAGAAATTACTTTTCTGCACTCATTGGAAGCAAGAGCGCGGACTGAACATTCTTTGACATGGTTACAAATACATAGTTACATTAAGTGAATGGGGTTATACATTATATACAAGACATTGCATGCACAGTTAGTCTGTGTCTTGCTTTTTGTAGCGTGATAGTGAGTGAGAAGGAGTGAGTGGTGTGTACTATTATGAGAGTTTGATTTTTATGAGAGATGAAGGAGAAAAGCAGTGGAGTGAGTGGAGGGAGTGTGAGGAGTGGTGAGCTAGTAGTGGAGGGAGTGGTGAGTGGAGGCAGGGCTGCCAACAGGGGGGGGAGAGCCAGGACAAGTGTCCTGGGCCCGGTGGCTGAGGGGGTCTGGCTGCCGGTCCTCTTTTTGCTGCTAGACCCCGGCTCACCCCAGCTGCAGTCCTCCCTCACTAACAATGTTCCACGCCAAGCCTCTGATGTGCCGGGCCTCACTGATTTCGGCGCATGGCAGAAGCAAGCTGGGCTCAGCTTCTGATACACACAGGCATGAAAGAGAAGCCCTTCGTGCACCAGTGGCAGAAGGTTGGTGTGGGACAGTGTTAGTAAGGAAGGCCCGCAGTTGGGGAGAGCTGGGGCCCGGTGGCAAAGAGAGGATTGGCAGCTAGACCCATCCAGGGGCCTGAGACCATCTTCAAGGTTGGTAAGTTTCTATTTTTTCAGGTGGTGTTTTTTTAAATGTATTTGGGGAGGGATGTTTTTTTCTGTATGTTTTTGTGAGTGGTTTATGTATTTGGGGGTTTGTATGTATTTGGGGTTTGTTTTTTTTTAGGAATTTGGGTGCTGGGAGGGTGGTTTTGTATATATTTGGGGGTGTTTTTTTTATGTATTTGGGAGGTTGGGTTTTGTATGTATTTGGGGCGGTTGTATGTATTTTTTTTTGTATTTATGTATTTGGTGGGTGGTTTTTTTTTGTATGTATTTTGTGTCGGGGATTGTGTGTGTGTGTGTGTTGTGTAGTCAGGTTTGGGGGAGGAGGGAATGAGTGGGAGAATGGGGGAATTGAGTGAGGGTGGGGTCATTGATGGAGGGGGAAGAGAGTGAGAGGAGAGGGGTGTGTAAGGAGGGGGTGAGGTGGTTAGAGTGAGATGGATGGGAGAGAAATACATGGGAAGAGAGGGGTAAATAGTGGGGGCTCGCTAGGTGTGAAATGGGGGGGCTTGCAAGACCGGTGACATGGGGAGGGGCCTAGTCGTACCTCTAGTCCTGGACCCCTGGAAATCTGTCTGCAGCCCTGAAGGTTGGGATTGGTGAGAGGAGGAGTAGAGAGAGTGGTGAGCTGAGAAGAGAAGAGAGTGGTAAGTGGAGGGTTGGTGAGTACAGAGTGCTGGTGAGGAGGTTATAAGGTGTGGGCAACAGATCAGGTGAGCTGTTAATGTCAGGTTAGGAGGGCTGGAGAGGAGAAGAGAGAGGGACAGGGCACAGGGACACAGACAGCTTTCCCAGGACTAGATTTTCACTGGGATATCCCCAGTGTCAATGGCCTTGTGACACCCCCTCATGCCCCCACCTCTCTCTCCCTCCCTCACATGCCCATCTCTCCCTCCCTCACATGCACACAGCCTGAGACAAAAAAACAGCTAACTGCGCTGAAAACATCCCCCCCACCCCCTCCAAAAAGGACAAAAGAATGAAGAAATCAAGGTCAAAATTGGAAGCATACACTCTGCTCCAACAGACGAATACAATTAAAAATAATATTTCTAACAACTCGGAAAAGCAAGCATTGCATTGGAAATAATAACAATGGCCAGTTATGTGACCAAATATTGTACAACCGACAATGGCTATATGGAGGCCACAACCCCCACCGAATACAACACCATTACCAGCAGCCGCATCCACTGAGGCAACCCCGGGGCAAAGTATATTTACATGTGTCTAATATTATATAAAAGAAACCAAGTTTAACATATTTGCCTTTGTGTCAGTTACTGGTGAAAAAAATTAAGTAGGCTTGTGTGACGTGGGAATGAAGGGGTTAACCTGATTTGCTATGCATTACTGTGTTTGCCCTGTCCCAGCCATTTGTATCCCTCATTTGCAGGCCATTCCCCGCTTGTGACGTTAAAAGACAAGATGCATTGCTTGCCATACCCTCTAACTGACACATGATGGTGGTATAGAAGCCGGCATTTCAATGAGAAATACTAATTCTAGAATGAAAGCACCCAGAAACCTGATTTTTGAGGTGCAAATACAGCGAACCACTACATGCATATACATATCATTTTTACAGTTATAACACAAACGTAACATGTTATTTTAATAAAGTGTGTAAAAACTGCAGATCTTAAATGTAATGCATGAGGTATTTTTTGTAAGTCCAGGCAGGAATTCCATGGACATACAGCTTTGAGATGGATGAATGAGCTGGGGTATTTTTATGATGGAGCCTCAAAGGGATCTAGCTGATTAGCATCTCCCTGTCTAAAAGAGTGTCAGTTATGAAAAGACCCAGAAGACCCATAATGTATACAAAACTGGCATACTGATGCACAACAGATGTCAGGCTAGTGACACCTCTGGGTCAGAAATCAGACTCAGTGGCACCAAGTTATGGGTGTAGCCCAGGTATGCTAAGTGGCATGGGCGTCAACCTGACCCATGCTCCCTGCCCACCGGACAGCCATTTTGACCAGTCTTATGAACTGTGGGTAAACTGGCTATTGGTGGTTAATGGTTCCCACGAGGGGGATTGGATCCACATGTTAAAGATAGCTTTGGGCAGTCTATAACTGTGGCTCCACAGGTATCCCCAGTGTAATTACTGAATTTTGATCCATGATGTAAAGATGCAAGACTTTGTTCCAGCACAGCGGCAACTGGTCCAGGAGTGAAAGGGTTAATAACAACATAACACAGGACTTTTAAACCAAGGTTGCATTTCTGGTGCTTGCAAGCAAAGGAAAATTTCTTTCATTCCAAGGACAATTTATTTAGTCCCCTTATCCCAGTAAGTGTTGTTTTAAGTGTTTTCTGCAGATGTCGTTTTTTTCTCTATTAAGGAAATAAATCACAATATATTTTGCAACTTGTTCTTTTCAATCAAGTACCCAGAAATATAAATGTGTTAATAAAGTTGGTGTCCATCGTGACAGGCTTTTAAATAACTGGTGGCAGCATGGTGGGATACTGATTTAACCTATATTGCAGTTTCCTGCGGGGCTCTGTAATATAATGAGGACCTTGTAGCTTGCGAGCTCCTCAGACAAGTAGCAACTGACACAAACTTCTAAAGAGCATGAGAGACTTCACTGTACCCTTCACCCATACCTCGAAGGCACCATGAGCAATCGCTCAAGAAGATTCAGGTTGTGGACCAGAGAGAAAGTCGTGGAGAGATGTGCGGGGTATGGCCTACCGACTGATGGGCGGTCGAAGGCACAACTGGAGGAGGATTTGGAGCATCATGAGGACCACATGTTGTGGTGGCTGACGCTATTCAGCCCGGTGTGCAGGAGGTCCCTCCAGCTCCGGGGCTGCAAGGACATGAGGAGAGTGCTAGTGACCCCCCGGTCGTGGGTGGCTTGGCGCCAGGGGTAGCGGATGAGGTAGCAGCTGCGGCTGCCGAGTGTGCCGTCCCTGGGATCACTGCACTTCTGGCTACATGGGGAACGGGTGTTAGCACTGCGGAGCGGGTACAGCTCCTGACAACAGTGCTCGGAAGAACCCACAACTCCTACCTTGAAAACGGGGAACAAGGTCTTTCCCGGGCAAATCATCACAGCTTCAGCAAGTTTGTGGATGGCACAGATGACCTTGATGCGCTCCTGAATGACTTTGAGATGCAGTGTTCCCGGTCCCGAATTCCAAGGTGGGACTGGGTGGTCAGACTGCGACCACTGTTATCTGGCAAAGACAAATGGTCTGTGATGGGTATTCCAGGCATTGATGCCGATGACTACGGTCATGTAAAAAGCAAGCTGCTAACCCAGTATGCCCTGACCCCAGAATCTTACAGGGGCAAGTTCCGGACGGGGGTGGTACTCCCCGGAGAGTCATACAGCACCTATACCGGTAGGATGGCTTTGCACAGGACTCAGTGGGTGGAGGGGAATGGGGTTACAACATTCCATACCCTGCTGGACTTATTCTTCCAAGAGCAGCTGCTGCAGCAGCTTCCCACAGATGTGAGGGGATGGGTCTATGACCATAAACCTCAGACCTATGAGGATGCAGTGAAAATGGCAGATGAGTATGTGGCCAGCCGAGTTGCAATGAAGGACCCTGTAGCACCCAAAGGAGTGGGCCGTGCGGCCCAGGGTGCTAAGACAACCCTTCAGTGGACACACCAGCCTGCGGCAGCAAACAACGCAACCAAGGCTGCAGAGTTCAAGCATGAGAGGCAGTGTTATTCATGCAATAAAGTTGGACATCTCAGGCCAGATTGTCCGGACAGGTCTAAGGGACCACATCTGGGGCAACGCTCACCAGCTGCGACGCCGGTCGCCCGAGTGCGACTGGCACACACAGAGGAGCCAAGTACAGCCGTGGAACCAGCCCACAGAGGGATGCCCAGCGGAGAGACTGCACTTGCCACCTCGGGACCAGCAGCGGAGAGTGGAGGACATCAGGTTGCTCCAGTCGAGATGCAGCCCAACGATGTCTGGCTGAAGCATCTGCAGAAGATGACCATCGGAGACCGGCAGGCGGACGGCTTGCTAGACTCCGGTGCCACCGTGACTCTGGTTCGCCATGATATGGTGCGGCCAGAGGATTTGCTCCCGGGCACCGGGATGCAAGTGACCATGCCAGACGGAGGACCGCAGTCACTCCAGGTTGCCCGGGTCTTTTTGGACTGGGGTGCCGGACGTGGCATGAGGGAGGTGGGTGTTTTGCCTGGGTCAGATGCCGAGGTCTTGCTAGGTAACGACCTAGGACACGTTACCTGTGTTTTTACCACTGAGCTTGCACCTGTTGCAGCGATCACCAGGAGCCAGGCAGCAAGGATCACAGCAGAACCAGCCCCTATCCCCCTGCATTTGGGACCTACAGTTCCAGTAGTCTCTGCGGAGACCAGACAGGTAAGCCAGACTCAGTTGCTTTCTGACACTGACTTACTGTTCCCTGTACCTGTTCCCTGTCCCCCTGACTCAGATGTGACCAGTGGGTGGCCAGAGTTAGGTGCCCAGTTTAGGGATGCGGTGCGATCTGATCCCTGCTTGGAGGGAATGAGACTACGGGTGTCTGAGTCTAAGCTAAGCAAGGGGTCTGATTACTTCTTGTGGCACCGCGGGCTCCTGTATAGAGAGCAAGGGACCACTGGGTTAGATGAGGTATGGACGGGGAAGAGACAGCTAGTGGTACCCCGGGAGTATAGTAAGCAGTTGTTGCGGGTAGCCCACTCCATTCCACTAGCGGGGCATCAGGGGGACGCTAGGACGCGAGCCTGGCTGTTGCAGCATTACTACTGGCCGTGGGCATCCAGTGAGGCGGCAGAGCTCTGCCGATCCTGTGACGCCTGCCAGCGAGTAGGTAAGGTGGGTGACCGTGCGAAGGCACCCCTGAACCCATTACCGGTAATAGGGGAACCCTTTCAGCGGGTAGCTATGGACCTCGTGGGACCCCTTATGGTTCCCAGCTTGTCAGGAAAGCACTACATTCTCACGGTGGTGGATTTTGCCACCCGGTATCCTGAGGCGGTAGCGCTTGCCAGTATTGATGCTAGGGCAGTAGCTAAAGCTCTGTTAGCCATTTTTTCTAGGGTAGGTTTCCCTAGTGAGATCCTAACCGATCAGGGGTCGTAGTTCATGAGTGAATTGCTCCAGTGTCTCTGGGATGCGTGTGGGGTGAAACACCAGCACCCGACTCCTTACTATGTGAGAGGTTCAATATTACCCTGAAGCAGATGCGGCGAACATTTATAGAGGCAGGTGGAAAAGACTGGGAGATTCACCTTCAGCACTTGCTGTTTGCATACCAAGAGGTACCGCAAGAATCTACAGGCTTCTCTCCCTTTGAGCTGTGTGACAAACGCCCCTCTTTTGTAGCGCTGACGTCTGTCTGGGTTCTTCCCGACACAGTCTTCTAGGGTTATTTATACAAAAAACAGGATCATGCAAAGTATTACATTGCTTAACTCAGGCTTCTGCCTGCTTTATTTTCATCCAAGTAAGGGACTGCAGCTTTAACATGTGTAGGTTAGAGGCACTCAGACATTTTCATTCAGCGGTTCACTTATATCAGTGTCATAGTATTTCCCACACTGTTATTTCAAGTAACAAGAAACCAAATTATATAAACAAAATCCTATCCCTTTCATGGATCTAACTACGAAGATAGAGAGATTTACCTAGAGAAGGCACCAAAAGGTCCCTTGTAAATGGCGCACAGCAGACCCTTATAGTATAATATGGTCAGGGGTGAACAGATAACTACATAAAAATAAAAAAGTTTATTAAATATCTTGATTAAAATAGTTGTGTGGTGTGTATGACACAAATAAAAATAGACTGGATAAGTCTATAGTACTACTCGGTTTCCCTAATCAAAACCAGTGATTAGGCAAACCGAGTAGTACTATAGACTTATCCAGTCTATTTTTATTTGTGTCATACACACCACACAACTATTTTAATCAAGATATTTAATAAACTTTTTTTATTTTTATGTATATATCTGTTCACCCCTGACCATATTATACTATAAGGGTCTGCTGTGCGCCATTTACAAGGGACCTTTTGGTGCCTTCTCTAGGTACATCTCTCTATCTTCATATTCACACTCCCTTGGCAGCACGCTAATACCACCAAGGGGTTTTTGAGCGAGGTCTCTCTCCATAGTATTAGGGATCTAACTACACATCATAATCAGCCTCTAACTGCTGCTGGGCCAACTAACCTGGTTCCCCAGTTTAAAAGAAGGTCCTCTCATTTAGGGTCACTAGATAAAGCATAGTCTTTTAGATAGAGCAATAAAGATTTGTTTGTCTTATCTGTTTGTGGTGGGAACTCGGTCCCAAGTGTCCAGGCAAATCCTCTGGTACTGTGATACTTGGAGGGGCCGTCCACCCCGAAACTGGATGCAGGGGAGCAGCGACACCCCCAGCCCCCAGGCTCCAAGGAGAGAGAGTGAAATGCAAACCTCTTTGTTCTAAATACCTCTGTTAGTGATTAGAAGAGCAGGTGAGGGAGAACTAGACCCATTGTAATCTGTGGTCTGGATTTTCCATCCAGCAGCCTGAGTTAATGTGAAGCTGTGGAATGGATCATTTTTAACTATTCCTGCACTTTCTGACCTAAAACGGGGCAGAAAGCTGCCTGACATCTTTGGACTATGTCACAGCTGCTATATGGTCTCAGGGTACGGGGACCTCTGAACCTATTCTGTGAGGGATGGGAAGGGGAAACTACCACTACTGATGCTTCTGTGCTTCAGTATATGATAGATCTCAGAGACCGGTTAGAGATACTCATGGGGTTGGCACAGGACAACATAAGGGCTGACCAGACCAAGCAGAAGACTTGGTATAATCAGCATGCCCATAGCAGAGAGTTCATCCCAGGACAGCAGGTACTTGTTCTCAAGCCCATTCGGGAGAACAAATGAATGGCTGCCTGGTCGGGACCGTATACGGTACTGCGAAAGATGAACGAGTGCAACTATGTTGTACAGGTAGATGCTGAAACAGGGAGAAATAAGACTTACAGTATCACATCAACATGCTGAAGGAGTACACAGCACTGAGTGTGGCATCAGTGCTGGCCATTTGCAGCCCACCGATGGGGGATCCGGCGAGCAATGCTCTGCCTGATCTCCTGGGGGAGGCTAGGCATGGAGGTACCGTAGAGCAGTTAAAAAATTAGATCTTATTTGCAAGATACTACACAAGATCTCAATATACTCAACAATCTTACTTGGAAACACAACTATACACTTGTCACATGTGACGTTTCATCATTGTACACTGATATAGAGCACAAGCAAAAGGTGTGTAGCAGCTAGGTATTTTTTGGAGAAAGAGCGTACATACACAGAAGCACAGATAGATTTTCTTGTCACCACTATTTCTCCACTTACACATATTTTTTTTCTGGTTTGACGAACACATTTATTTACAAATCAAGGGCACAGCTATGGGACCAGATTTACGCCAAGCTATGCTAATCTCCTTATGGGGATGTGGGGGATCTATCCATCTGGTCGCAGCATGAGTTCGGCACAAACCTTGTGCTCTGGAAATGTATTTCTGTTTGTTCTTGTGAGAGAAAACTAAAACCAGACATTCTTCAGTCTTCCAGAAATGTATTTGTCACTTTCCTCTGACATGGACAGTTTTACAGCCAGGGGTCTTAGTAGCAAGCAATCATTTTATGCCAAAGGTTGTCATGGAGTTTAAATAACATATAATGCACAATAACGCTCTCCCAGTATTTACCAGATTAATTGTACCTGCATGTCCCATTCAGATGATGCCCTGGTCAGACACATATCAAATGTACTGTAATGGACCCCTCTGTAACCTTGAGGGTAAATACATTTTCTACTGCTTGCTATACAGTAGTTGTATGCTATTAATTGCAACTCTAACACACTTTTTTCTCATCATGGTGTACATCCTTGAAGTAACATTGCTGCTGGTGTGCCCAAACTGATATTATTTTAAATTAATATTATCCTATAATAATAACAAATATATTTTCATTGGCTCTATGGAAACCTTTGAAGCAGGTACAGTAATATCACTCACAATAACACACAGATACTTTGGGTAGGCTTTTCAGGGGTCATCTAAGCTTTGACAGCTGCCAAAAAAGCTGTTGTACTATGTCCTGTTGAAAAAATACTTTCCTTAAATGTTTGATTCATTGTAGCTTTAAGGAACATACTGGCCCAAAAAGATGAACCCCTTTGGTTCATGGCTTTATCGTGTCCATGAGATAATAGGATTAATAAATGTAATAATACATTTTAATAAAACATTTCAACTTTTATGTGAATGTTATACAGTATGTTTGCCTTTAATAGGTTTCCTTAATACTAAACATGTCTGCACTGATTGTGGGACATTTACTGTATAGTCCAAAGAAGACTTACATTTTTAAATAGTTATTTATGACCTTACTGAATAAAGCTATCAATAGAATCTTTAGAATACAGAACAAACAGAAAATATGCATCTCATAATTACTAAGTTGTGGCTGCTATCCAGCACCCATTAAATCCATTGAGCTAAAAAACACCTTTGTCTTATATTACAATGTGCCTTATTTACTGTAAAATGCTGGTCATCAATTGAGGAGTTTTAGAAGTTCACTCACTTGGATTTGTGCAAAGAAAAAATGTTGTCACCTTTATTACAATTAATAGAAAATCTGTCTCTAAATTTAGGTAATTATGGGGTAATTGGAGGAAAGTTTGATATTATCTGCAAAGCGCTATTTGTAGCAAGGTAAATTACCTTGATATCTTTACGAGGTTTTTCCAAGCATTAAATGTAATGAGCAATTTTCAGTGCTCTGTCTACGTGTTGCTTGTTCAGAGAGGTATAATGTTAGATCCGATGGTCTGTCACATTCATTGTTATAATAAGCTCATTTTAAATCATCACTCAAAGTTTACATACCCAGTCGGGGAGTAACAGCTAATTAAAGTAATTTACGCACTTTATTTAATAGAAAGTGTGACTCAGACAAAAGTAATGGTGTCGTTTAAAGAAGGCGTGGGAAGGATTTTATACTTTTTGACAAGCCCTTATTATTGAACATGATTTAATAGAGGAAGTAAGATGAAATATAGGTTTGCAGTTATGTACTTTTATGCATTCACATCTTTTGGCAGTTTTCTAGAAATAGCTGCAATGCTTTGTATTACTTTTTTACCTTCAAAGTGCATAATAGAATGTCTCCTTCCACAGAACAATAAGCAAAATAAGATCTGAAAGATGCCTTTTGTTCGACACATTTGCTTGAAATTACATTTAAAAACTTCTCATACACATAATTATACATATTTTTAGATTTGTATATATCTTTTATTTTTACGTAAATATTTTGCCTTTGTTTGTGTGGTATCTGGATTCTGCAATCCACTGATTGATCTTAAGAATCCAATCTGCGGATTCTGTAACTCGCGCACAGTAAAATTGAGAGCAGAAATTTCAATAAAAAAGTAGATCGAAATAATTATAATTTTTAAGAAAGAAAGTACAGTGTGCGCTACCCCTATTATCTCCCAAACTATGTTGTTTATCTCTCTGCTGCTCCTATTCTCCCGTGATCAATGAGGTCAATCCAAGCAACAACAAAAAAATAGTGATAGACAGCACTCAAAAATAGCTATTCCAATGACTATATGCAGGACGCAAACGGAACAAGAAGGACCCAAATTCCCCCTAAAGCAATAACAAAACACCAACTAGTGTTCCAGTACTGACTAACTATAAGAAAAATATCAAACAGGGAATATGCCAAAATAGAACATTTAATCCAAGCACAAGATCATAATTCACTTGAAGTAATGTCACACAAGCGGATAATATGGGAATAGACCCTAAATATAAGTGGTGTGGGGAAAAAACACAGGGGAAGGGAGTGGGAGAGAAGGTGGGTGGTGTGTGGGAGAAAAATGCTGGGGAGGAGGGTAATTAGGTGGCAACGTTTCAGGGTGAAGACCCCTTCCTCAGGCCCATTCCCTCAGGTCCAAATGGACCACAAGGTACTTCCTTAAACACCGTGTCCCCAACCAGCTGAGCAGAACCACCAAATAATGATAATGATGAAATCAATAGAACAAAGTTTAAGTTAAATAGATATAGTCCAGAAGCAGCAAGAAGACAAATGCTGTATTGCAAAAAGTAGAAAGTCAAACCGGCAAGTCTTTAGTCTGTATAGCAAAAATTAAGTCTTTCTCTCACTCACTCCTGCTGTATGGGGCTGCTGATTGAATCCATGAGTCCCAGGGAAGATAAAAGCACACTCTGATTACGTCATCAGAGAGCGTGAAGTAGGTAGTTCGGGATCAGCTATTGCTGATGGCTAATGGAATACAATCCCATATGCACCAGCTGGTGAAGTCCAGAAGCGTGATTGCACCTGTGTCTGCCACCTCAGCCCTCGCACGCGCTCCCGACTCAGTTTGCACATGCAGCTATCCGAAACCCAAGAGATGGAGAATGACACAGTGCGAATATGTAAATACACTCATGGCCGTAGATAGCTTGCTGCACAATATCTGCAGATTCTGGATTACTTGATGTCTTCAATGATAATTGCGCACGTCCACGGAGCAGGGGGCGCATGCACATTAGATCCAGCACTTTAGGGACGTGTCCTCCTGTAAGGACCCACACTGCGGAGACTCCCGCTACCAGCGCATCCCCCCAATTGTTTATCTCTGCCGCCTCCTTCGACATACTGGCTAAAATTTTGGAGTCTCAAGCACAGGTTCCCGAAGGACTAGA